>NC_050573.1:23018325-23283980 GCF_011100635.1 Trichosurus vulpecula | reverse complement strand
CCCATGATAAAGGATTGGAGAAAAGGGAAAAGGACTCATTGAAGTAAGGCTCAGTTCTCTCTTTCTTGGGGCCAAATACCTAGCTGGGGGATGCCCATATGGAGTTTCAATGAGCTCTCTTTTTATGCCACCTTAGCAGGATCTCCTACCATGTTTATAGCTCTTTGAGTTTCATTTCTTGCTTTTCCTGTTTGGAGACCCCAAATCACACGGACCCTTTGTAGGACAGAATCTCAAGGTTGAGTCTGGTAATTTTATAAGTTTCTTCTGGTTTTGATTTCACATTGTTTATTTGCTAGTTTGTTGATTTGATTTTCTGTCTCCTTTTCAGTAAGGTTGGATAAAGGTTTATCACTTTTGTTAGTCTTTCCAATGAACCAGTTTTTAATTTTATTTATCATTTCTATATTTTTCTTGGTTTCCTATTTATTTATTACTCCTCTACTTTTCATCTTCTCTTTTAAGCTATTATTAGGTTTATTTGTTGGCCTTCTAATTTTTAAAATGCACGTTCAGTTCATTAATCCTCTCTTTTTCTATTTTGCTATTGTATTTTTTAGTGATATACTTTTTTTTCTCTTAAAGATTGCTTTAGCTGCATCCCAGAAATTTTTGTATATTTTTATCATCATAATTTTTATTTCTCATAATTATTAATTATTTCTGTGATTTTTTATTTGATTTACTCATTTTAAGATTTTATTGTTGACTTTCTATTTGGGTCTGTGTCTTTTGTTCGTGTTCTCCAAACTGATTAACATTTTTATTGTTAATAAACATTGTCTGTGAAGAATGTACTTACTATTTCTGCCTTTTCATATTCACATGAAATATCTCTGTGCCCTACTACATGGTCAGTTTTTGTAAGGGTTCCATGTGATTCTAAGAAATGCATTAATTCTTTCACAGTCCCATGTCATAACTCTTTTAGCTAGTATCTCCAGCTATTTTTCCAATTGTATATTCTCTTTTTGTTTATCTTTCCATTAGATTTGTCCAAAACTTTGAGGACATTAAGGTCTCCTGTTATTATTGTATTAGTCCATGTCTTCTTTTAATTCAGCTCACTGTTCCTTCATGAATTTAAATGCTAAATAATTTGGGCATGTGAACTTAATACTGAAATTGTCTTGTTGTCTGTGCTTCCTTTCAGCATAATACAGTAACCTTGCTCAATCTCTTTTTATGTTGCAGATTTTTGTTTATGCTTTGTCTGATAGCACAGTTGCAACTCGTCATTTTTTGAATTCATCTGATACAGAGTAAATTTTCTTCTGAGTCTCTCATTTTTATTCTACGCGTGTCTTTGCTTTTTAGGTGTGTTTCTTATAAGCACCATATTGTGAGGTTTTGTAGTCCCTGTCAACTCTTTTTCATGTTATTGGATTAATACATTTACAATTAAAGTTATGAGAATTGGTTTATATTTTTCTCCATTTGTCTCCAATAGTGTTCCCCAACACTGCCCCCCCCCCATTAGCTACTTTTAAAAATTCCATTGCCTTTGTAAAGATCCCTTTGTCTCTTTAATTATTTTTCCTTTATCTACTTGAAGGTAATCTTATTCTCACAAGCTCTCATCCTCATGGCTTCCCCTTTCCACCTGTGTGTTATCCCTTTTCCTAGTTTTAAAGTTTTGCTTATCTTGTTAATTTTCTTTTCTTTAATCCTTTAGTTATCTAATTCTTCTCCAACTTTCCCCTTCTCAGTCAAGTAAAATCCCCTTTGCTCTTCCTCTTCAACTTGTTTTGTTAGTTTTTTTAATCTAATTTTCTAAGGCTTTTAATTTTTTCTTTTTAATATATTACATTTTAATTTCAGATTAAAATCCCTTTTCTGTCCCTCTCCCTTCCCTTGTGTTATTTGAGAGAGAAATTTCTCATTGGTCCCTCTGTTGTTATTTTGTGGTGGAGACAGCTACAGTTACTTTTACCACTTGTACATAATTCTCATTTGGAAGAGGTTTGAGAGAATCAAAAGATATCCAGTCCTCCATTTAGTTGGTTAGTGTGACTTGACTCTTCCAGAAGGGACCTTAGCAACCATCTCATCCAATCAGAATCCAAGCAAGAATTTCCTCTATGATCTCCTCAACAAGGGGTCATCAAACTTTTGCCTGAGGCCATCCAGTACAGTGGAATACCCTACATCCTGAGGCATTTTATTCCACTGCTGGACAGCTCTTAGGATGTTTTTCCTTCCATCCAGCCTAAATCTGCCTTGTTACCAATGTCCATTCATTGTTCCCAGTTCTACCCTCTGATACCAAGCTGGGAAAGCATTCTAGCAGATGTTTGGATAGCTAATGTCCCCCATCACTACTATATCAGACTTTTGATATGGGTTCCCCCAACTCCTCAGTGGTTTGTGGCATACTTTCAATTTAAAAAACCACATTTTCCTTTGATCTTTACCCAAATGCTCCCCACTATTCTCCATTTCCCCCACCCTCACCTTCCAATCCCTACTTCTTAGTTCTGTCGACCTGAAAGTTTGGTTAAAGGAGGCAAACAAGGTAGGTGATATATAAATTCATGATGTTTATTCCCTTAAACCTAGCAGAGCTAACTTACTTGTAAGTACAAGGAGCCAGAGCTTAAGTTCTGACTGTCTGAACAAAAGAATAAAAAGGTTTAAATACATTTTTTAGTCCCAACTCAGCATGCCTGTGTTACTCAATTTTATGATCCCCATGTATGTTTAACCATGATACAAGAAAAGGACTTTTCTTAATTGAATAGGTTGTAAATACAATAAGATAAGAGAGTTGACAAAGTGTCAATTGAAATTACAACCCAGGATCTCTGTATTTAATTTACCATTAACATGCCATAACATAGTATGTGCCCATAAAATATTAAGATAAGAAAAAGTCACATTATTCAAGATAGTTCCTCGGGTTAAGGGTCTCATCTTTAATGGCCATAGACAGAGGAAAGAAGGCTCTTAAGTCAGCCCGATCTGGCCTCGTTGACATAGGAAGAGGTATTCTCTGAGTTTACTAAGAGAACAAAGAAGCTTAGGTCCAGGCTCTTCTTCTAGTTGATTATTAGTTCAGGCTCTGGCCCTTATTGAAGTTACGAAATTGATATTAAATGATTGTCAGTTCTCAGAATTCTTTATGTGTGCGAGCCTTCTTAATATTAGTTTCTCTCTCTCTCTCTCTCTCTCTCTCTCTCCGCCCCCCTCTCCTTTGCTTATTAAGTTCTTTTGAATGAGGTATGTCCTGCCACAGTTCCCATGCCTGGAACAACAGGACTATCACCTCCCTAGTCAGGGACACCATGCTTCTCTTAATTCATTTGAAGATTACACTAGTTTTGCTGGTGGGAGGAGATATTATAGAGAATTTTAACTGTTGGTTCTTCACTGCCTGGAGGCTGATCTATGGGTCTGGAGAAACTGATTCCACAGGAGTAAAAAGAGCCTTATATCAGTTCCCCATTTCCATGTAGGTGACTGCCAATCAATTAATCAATCAATCAGCGATCATTTATTAATGTCTGTTATGTGCTAGACTCTGGGGACAGAGATACAAAGAATGAAAAAAAATCCTACTTGCAAGGAGTTTATATTCTAATAGGGGAGATAACACATCCGTATACATAGAATAAGTATACAGAGAATAGGGCATGGTTAGGGACTGAGCTGGTGATTTCTTTGACACAGGGAACTCCTAGGTGGGAAAACTCCATCTACTAATGGAGGTCAGCACCACCTCTGCAATGCACTTTCTTAAAGTGTTTCAGTGATTAAATGACTTGCCCAGGATCATCCCTTTGAGGAAACACTGGAGTTTATTGCATGCCAAAGGGGAGGAGGAAGGGGAGGGGAAGAGGTGACATGGACAGATCTGAGCTTTGGGAAGACCACATTGACAGCAGAGTAGGGGACAGACTGGAGTGGGGAGAGACTTGCGGCAGGGACATCACCCAGCAGCTGTTGCAATAGTCCAGGTATCCAGGGATATTCATGCCACTTGGATTAGCAGGGAGTCACCAACCATCACCCTTCCAGTAAGATGGAGGACACCTAGGCTTTGCTATCTGCCCTGCTGTAGCATCCTCCCAACCTGTAGGCACTGCCATCCGACCGGCTGATACACCCCAAAGAACCCAATGCCTTGCCATCCACCCCTTTGATGCACCTTTAGGACTTCTGGAGCTTCCCATTAGCTTTGCAAATGAACTCTGATGTGTGTTTTCTCCCCCAATTAGAGTGTGAGCTCTGGGAAGGCAGGGGCTGTTGCTACTCAGTGCTTAGTATATAGTAAGTACTTAATAGATGCTTATTCATTCATTCACTTATCATAAACCTCTTGAATCTTCTCCAGGGATTCGTTATAGACTGAAGTATGTATAGACCAAGCCACATATGGCACTATGGATCAGAGATCTCCCACACGTGAGCCTATCTGCTCCCTCGGTCCTGTAACACATCCTCTGTGCCTGATGCCTTTTGTAGTACACGAGGAGCCAGAGACACCAACAGGAAGAGAAGTCTGAAATGAGACAAATTTTATTGATCTGTAGAGCAAACAATTGGCTGGGACCACTCAGAAGACACAGAACAGCATGTCCATCTAGACCCTCCCTAGAAGCATCCCTTCCTTGTGTAAGATCAGAGTAGAAAAGGATGACACAGAGCAAGAGAAGAAGCATTGAGGGACTTTCTAGAGGGACAGCCTAGAAGGGAAGGCCTACCATCCCTGGCTCCTTTCCCTGTATTCTTATTTATTTTTTTAGATTTTAAAAAATTTAATAAGTTAATTTATTTATTTTTAGTTTTCAACATTCACTCCCATAAGTTTTAAATTTTCTCCGCCTCCCTCCCCTCCTCCTCCCTAAGACAGCATGCAATCTGATATAGGCACTACACATACATTCCTATTAAACATATTTTCATGTTAGTCATGTCATATAGAAGAATTAGAAGAAATTCCTTTCCCTCTATTCTGGGCCAGGCCTAAGTTAGGCCATTTTAGGAATTGCAGACCTGAGGATTAAAATGCAATAAAAAGCATTTATAAAGTGTAAAATGCATTTGAAAACTCAATTTAAGAAGAGAGGAAAAGAATCAATTTAAAAAGATAGCGGGTCAAAATCAAACACTCCTTCCTCCCCCTCATCCTGCAGAGTCATCACAGCAGCTAAGCAGGTACTTCCTGGAGGGCACTGAGAGCCCAGATGTTGCTGCTGATGCAAATTCTCACTTAGCTGGGCTTTTTTATACTTTTGAATGGCAAAGCAATCACACAGTCTCCCCACCCTTTAAAAGAATCATCCCAGTCCTACACTCAGGGCAGCCACCATCTGGCCCACTTCTGATATGAAAGAGAGAGTGAGAGGGTGGGGCAGGAAGAGGAGGAGGAGTTGGAGGAGTCAGGGCTTGCTTCAGTGATGGGAGCATGAGGATGTTCCTATGACTGCTAAGTTCTTACCAATGCCTCCTTTCTTTTCTTTTTCTCCAACCTGCGTTTTTCCTTTCTGGTCAACTCAAACTCCAGGGTGTCGCCATCTTTAATGCCATAGTCTATGAGATCTTTTCCCATCTGAAGGAGTTGACCTTGGAATCTTAGATTCTGCCCCGTCACAGGCAGCATTTTCTGATCTTCAATCTGCTGTTTCACCATCAGGACAGTATCTTTGCTTTCAAAGGGGTAGGTTTGGTAGGTGTCATCAGGAAATTTCACATGGATTTTGTATCTGGCAGAATTGATATCCAGCACTTGGATTTGTATTTGGTAGAAGATACGGTATTTTGCCAGGGTCTTGTGTCCCATCAATACCTCGGGCTTTGTGTTGGGTTCCTCAAAGGAGAGGCGCTGATCAGCTATGGGGATCTTTTTAACCCTTTCAATCTCCTTTTTCATCTCTTGGATGGGGTCACAGGGATTCACATAGTATTTCAACTCCCATAAACCAGGACATGTTAGAGTCACCCATATATTTCTTGCTCCCTGGGGGGAGGAGAGAGAGAAAGAGAGAGAGAGAGAGAGAGAGAGAGAGAGAGAGAGAGAGAGAGAGAGAGAGAGAGAGAAAGCATTGGTTATCTGTAGGTCTCTCCTGTCCTAGGTCACAAGAGCCCCCTCTCCTCCTGGGAAGTGCATTTGAGTATTCTTTGTTACCCATTCCTGTGCCCTTGACTACAGAAACCTTGTCATTAGAGAAGAATGACTCCAGTCCCAGGAAGAGTCAATCCTGGGGATGGAGTTCAGCTCATCTAGCCCAGACCTCATTCACTTTTGTTGGCTTTGTTGGACCTAAGAAATCCCAAAGTCATGTTAGAGGCTATGAGGGGGGGGCAGGAAATAGGTAGAGGTCTCTGAAGCCCCAAAGGAAGGGTCACTACCTTTATTCTCCAGCTTGAGATGTACCTTCCATCTTTCATTCGACAGCAGGCCTGTTTAAGGCAGTAGGAAGCCTCTTGGATTACTAGGTACCACTCACATTCGTATCCTACTTTGTTGGTGGGGTCTGCTGGGTCCAAGATAACTGGCCTATAATATCAAAGAAGATTGTCATTTTTGTGCAGGGAGGCTCCTCACCCAGTTCTGTCGGAACCATTTGGGCCATGCTAGAGAATGCTTCCTCTCCTAGTTCAGGATCATAGAATTTAAAATTGAAAACTAATTATAAGATCGTAGAATCAAAGATTTGAGCAGGAAGAGCCCTTAGAAGTCATCTAAGTAGCTAGGTGGAACAGAGAATAGACTACCACGCCTGGAGTCAGGATGAACTGAATTGAAATCTGGCCTCAGACACTTACTAGCTGTGTGACCCTGGGCAAGTCACTTAATCTCTGTTTGCTTCAGTTGCCCCAACTGTAAAATTGGGATAATGATAGCACCTATGTTCCATGGTCGTTGTGAAGACCGAATGAGGTAATAATCATGAAGTGCTTAGCACTGTGCCTGGTACACAGTAAGCGCCGTATAAATGTTAACTATTATTATCTTTATCATTATATCCAACCCCTTCATTTTATAGGTGAGGAAATGGCAGCTGCTGGGTAATCTTCCCAACCTCTTGGGTGAGGCATACCCATCAGTGGGAGTCCACTAATCACGGGTCAAAACAGGAGGTCCAGTTAAAAGTAAAGAGATTTATTAGCGTGCTAGGGAATCTGCTCTTGATGATAGCAAATTTGGATTTCTGGGGGACAGAAAATCTTGTTTTTTACAACCTTTCAGGCCCACTTAGACTGCACAGGCAATAAGCAACATTCTGTAGCAATTCAGGATAGAGAAGTAAGGCATTTCTCAGGCAAGGGAGAGGTTGAGAAAGAAGGGGATCAGTCAAGGGAGACAAAAGGAGAGTACAAGTGACAGGATGTAGTAGAAATTTAGATTCGAACATATTTCCCACCCATCAATAGGCCGTATGACCTACTTACAACACAGGAAGCCTAAGTGATGTGTGGTGGGAGGAGCTGCCTGACAGGAAAGGAAGTTATGTGGAGAGGAAGAGGGAGATGGGGAGGGGGAGGGGGAGGGGGAGAGGGGGAGAGGGAGGGAAAGGGGAGAGGGGGAGGGGGAGGGGGAGGGGGAGAGGGAGAGTTATGGCTGCTAATGGCCATTGTGATTGTTAGAACTGAACAGGCTGACTTAGCTGTACTGGGAGATTGTTTTGGGTAAGAACCCAGCAGGGGGTTGGAGAGGTTTTGGGATGGCGAGGCTCCAGGTTGTGACGTTGTGTGTTGGGTGTTTTGCTGCTCTGATAGACTGGATAAATGGCTTGTGGGATATAGTTCTCTGGTGTCTGAATAAATGGTTTACTTCTTCTACCTTCTACGTGGAGAGTCTCGTATACTTTGTGATACAGAACTACATAGGCATTTTGATAATTATCATCTACATTGTTATCATTGCCTTACTGATACGCAGGATGCTTCAGAATAAGAAAATATTACATGTTCAAGGGCAAGAGAGAAGAGGAAATGACCAAATACTTTTTATAATTGTGAAAGAAATCCTTTTAGACAAACCTGCGATCTCTTATCCAAGGACAAGCAAGTAGTTCTTACAGCTGTGGACGAGACCATCCACTTTGCCATGTGTTTGTATGAGAATTCTAATATTAGGCCACCAGGTGGCTGGGGGATCCCTACATTGTTAGTCCATCAAGATGTTGAAAAAATAGTTGTGGTTCTCCTTTTCCTCCCCACAAGGCTCTGAGAGGGAAACGACCTGCTTAGTTATTATTTCCATCAAAAAGCATCCCATTAAATTGAGGGGATGCCCATCAATTTGGGGTGGCTGAACAAGTTGTGGATGGAATACTATTATACTATAAGAAATGATGAGCAAGATGGTTTCAGAAAAATCTGGGAAGACACATGAACTGATGCAAAGTGAAGTGAGCAGAACAAGAACATTGTGCACGGTAAAAGCAATATAAATGACACAGGACGATTCCAAAGAACTCATGATGAAAAATACTTTCTGCCTCAAGAGAGAACTGATGAACTCTAAATGTAGATTGAAGCATATTTTTTCACTTTATTTTTCTTGTGTTTTTTTTGCAACATGGCTTATACTGAAATGTTCTGCAAGACTTTACATTATAATTAATATCATATTAATTGCATTCTCAGTCATTAAGGGAGGTGCTGGGGGGAGGAAGAGAATTTGGACCTCAAAATTATAAAATGAATATTAAAAATTGTTTAGAATGTAATTGGGAAATATTTAACGAAATAAATAAATGTAATGTTTAAAAGTATTTCATCTCTTGTCTCTCCTTTTTCGTAGGTTGTGCTGAAATGTACCCTCTCCTCATTGCAGTTTCTTAGGAGCTTTATCTAACTTTGATGAGTTTGTGGAGTCTTTTGTTCTATAGCCACTTTTCATTATTTACCCAGTTATGTAGTTTGGACCAAGTTCAGTGCTGGAGAGGCTGGTTTCTAATGAAATGTGGCTAGGTTCCCTGTTCTCACAATCCTCAGCTCATTAGACTCCAGTACCCCAGGACAACTTTACTTAGAACAAGGGCAATGATTCTCACCTATGATTTCCCCAAAAGGGGGAATAAAAAGGTACTCAATAATATACAATATAAACAGTTGATAATTGATTTCTACATTCAACAGAAATGCTAAACATCAATGATTTGCAGTATCTGTTTGACCAAAAATGAACTTAAAACAGCATCCAGTAATTTGGCTTATAATTGTCCTTAAATCTTCTGAAAGGCTGATACTATCATGAGAATGTAACATGGTCTGTAGGATTGTTTATCAAGTATTTTATATTTCACCTCAACTCTGTACTGTACAAACAATTCTTGGCATATCTCAGCTGATTAAGCAGCCAGGCTTTGGCCAGTTCTCTTGTCTGTGATGCTAAGTAAGTCACTTAACCTCTCAGTGGCTCAGGCAATCCCTAAAACTATGAGTTTCAGAGAAAGTGCTGATCTATTCCGGTAGAAGGAGTTTCCTCATGAGAAGTTCTGTTCAGAGAAGAAATCAAAGACTGGTCCAACAAAAATGTAGACACTTTTTTGGGGGGTGGGGGAAGTTTTTCTTATTTATTATATTTCCTCCAGGAGAATGAAAGTTCCTTGAGGGAAGGTTTATTTTGTTTTGTCTTTGTATTCTCTGTGTTTAAAAGCATGCCTGGCACATAACAGGTGTTCAATAAATGCTTGCTCTATTGAGTTGATTCAATCCACAAAAATATAATACAGCTAGTGAATGCCAAAGCTGGTATTTGAAGAC
Organism: Trichosurus vulpecula; assembly: GCF_011100635.1. Taxonomy (NCBI): domain Eukaryota; kingdom Metazoa; phylum Chordata; class Mammalia; order Diprotodontia; family Phalangeridae; genus Trichosurus; species Trichosurus vulpecula. Next base: position 23,274,263 of record NC_050573.1, on the reverse strand, counting down.
TGAGCTTTTTGTCTTTAAATAGAGTGTGTTCTACAAGTGATGTTGCCACTGGCCATGTTGTTATTCTTCAGTCATTTCAGTTATGTCTGACTCTTTATGAACCCCCTTTGGGATTTTTTTGGAGGGGGGAAGGTGGGGCAATTGGGGTAAAGTGACTTGCCCAAGGTCACACAGCTAGTAAGTGTGTCAAGTGTCTGAGACCGGATTTGAACTCAGATCTTCCTGACTCCAGGGCCAGTGCTCTACCCACTGCGCCACCTAGCTGCCCCCATTTAGGTTTTTCTTGACAAAGATATTGGAGTGTTTTGCCATTTCCTTCTCCAGCTCATTTTACAGATGAGGAAACTGAGGCAAACAGGGCTAAATGACTTGTCCAGGGTCACACAGCTAGTAAGTGTCTGAGGCCAGATTTGAACAAGGGAAGATGAATCTTCTTGACTCGAGGCCTGACATTTTATCCACTGTACAACTCAGCTGTCCTTGAACCCTGAACACCTTCAGCAATATCTTTGGCTAGTGTTTATCTAGCCTCTTGAAGAATTCCATTCATAGAGAACTCACTAGCTCCTGAAAAAATCCTTGGGGATATGAAGAAGAAGGCAAAAGAGGAAGACGTTTTCAGTCATAAAGTGAGGTCTTCTCCAAACCTTATGTCCCTGGTACCCAGGGGTGATAGGGTTTTGGGGGGGTGAGGGATTTGATACAATTGACTCATTCCTTGCCCATCCTAACCCTTCTCTCCCTTTTCACCTACAAGGACCTTCTAATATCGTACCTCTTCCTGTGTAGCTTGTTAGAGGCAGCATGGCATGATGGACTTTGAATCAAGAAGACCTGGGATCCCACCTACCTCAGATACTTACTCCCTGTGTTACCCTCGGTAAGTTACCTAATCTCTCCGGGCCTCAGTTTCCTCTTCTATAAAATGAAGGGGTCTGACTTGGTGGTGGCTCTAAGGTTCCTTCTAGCTCTAAGTCTGTGATCCCATAATTAGTTAATGGAGTCACAGATCTTGAGCTAATAAGGACTTTACAGGTGCCCGGCCATGCCTCCGTCTGACATTAGCACGATGTGCCATGACTGCTGTTGTGGAGATGAATGACTGTAGCAGACAGTATCTCAAGGTAGTGATAGGTGTTGGACAACTTGGCTCGGTGGGACAATGTTTTGGAGAAGAGAGAGAGAGAGAGAGAGAGGGAGAGAGAGAGAGAGAGAGGGAGAGAGAGAGAGAGGAAGAGAGAGAGAGAGGAAGAGAGAGAGAGAGGGAGAGAGAGAGAGAGAGGGAGAGAGAGAGAGAGAGAGAGAGAGAGAGAGAGAATGAGAGAGAGTGAGACAATGAGAGAGAGAGAGAGAGAGAATGAGAGAGAGTGAGACAGTGAGAGAGAGAGAGAGAGAGAGGGAGAGAGAGAGAGAGAGAGAGGCCAGAAGAAGAGGCACTGTCACTCTTGTGGATTCTGTCTGCTGACTTCTGGGCAGCAGTGGCGGCTGCTCTCCTCCCCCTTTTCCCTTTCCTCCAGGACCTTGTGAATTCCTGACATAGAGGTTGAGGATTGACTAAATGACCCTCTTGCTAAGATGTGATGGACTGTGCTGGTGAAGTTGCAGTGTAGTTACAGATGCAGGGAATGCTACTTTTCTTCTCACTTGCTTATTAGAGAGAGACTAGCTTAAACTGTGGAGCATCATTAAGTGGGTCAATGATTATAGGGTGTTTGTATCCTTTCTAGTAGTTTAGGGGGAAGTGGTGGCCACTTATAAGGAATACAAGAAAATTTCAGGGTACCCGCATGTGATGGTGCTGACTGCTGCTTTCCCTAAGGGTTCTCCCATCAGGATAGGACTGAGCTCAGGGGAGGAAAGTCATCGCATTTCCCTCTGAAACCAGCTCAGGGAACTGTTGGCTTATACACTTAGTGGTTTGAGAACAGACTGGTTATCCTGGAGTTTGGAACACTGTGCCATCACAATCTACGAGCCAGAAGATATACTGGAGTCACACCCAGGCATTCTTAAAGAGACCCACACCATTTACCGGAGAGCAGACTGAAAGGAATGGGGAGCAGCTGAGCAGCAGCAAGGATAGATGGCAAGTCCCACCCGGTGCTTACCAAGCTGATCTGGAAAGAATGGGCAACACGGTGACAACAGGTGAAAGGGAACTGGGAGGGGAGCTGAGCTCTGGTAGAGAAGGGAGAGGCTGAGGGAGGCCACAAGACCCTTGCAGGTATCTTGGAACACTGAACTCAGGCAGAATCTTCTAGTTCTTATCACCTCTTTGAGCATCGAAAGCAGTTCTCTGAGTTCTCTTTCCCTGATTTCCCTTCCAGATTTAGACACAAGTACTACAGTATACTTAAACTCTCTTATCTAAGAGTTTCCCATACCCTGATTTGGCCCCAAATACAAAAACCCCAGGAGTTAGACAGAAAATTAACTTCTTAGAACCTCAGGTTCCTCATCTGTAAAAATGCAATAAATAATCATAAGATTTTACTGGGTTACTGTGTGACTCAAATGGCGAGCATTTTTATACACCTACTATGTGCCAGGCACTGTGCTAAACACTTTATAAATACTATCTCATTTGATCCTCACAACAACCCAGGAGACAGGTGCTCTCATTATCCTCATTTTATAATTTAGGAAACCGAGGCAGACAAAAGTGGAGTGCCTTGCCCAAGATCACACAGCCATGAAGTGCCTGAGGTTGGGTTTAAACTCAGCTCTTCTTGACTCCAGGCCCAGAGCTCTATCTGCTATATCACCCAATATGTAAAGTGCTTTTTAAATCTTAAAGCACTACATAATTGCCAGCTCTTGCAGGCATCACCCATAGAGAGCAGAGACAAGGAGAGGAGCGTTGCTCACCTTTTCTTCTTCTTGCCTGGTCTATCATACCTCAGCTGCCTTTTCACGAAGTGCTCAACCACATGACTTTCAAAATTGTAGTAGTCGGTCCAGTAGATACAGATCCTTTTGCACTCCTTCAGCAGCTTCATCACAGTCACAAATACTTTAGCTAGCCAGAAGTCTTCTGCTTTTTGGGTTGCTGTCTCCCAGGCATAGATAGTCAGCAGCTCCAGGGCATATGTGGGGGGGCAATGTTTTTCTGGGTATTTGTTTTCCACATACTATTAGAAGAGATAGAGACGTTTTAAGATTGAGAAGTTTTAGGATTTCAGATAGGGAATACTGTTCGATAAAGTCCAAGGTCTTCTCCATCCTGTTTTTCTCTATGTGTTTCTCACCCACTTGAATTCTCCAAGACAAGCATGTTCTTAATCACTTAGCCAATCCCTAGAATTTCAAGGCTCCCAAGAACTTCAATTTCAACCTCTTCCAAGACCTCCATGTATTGATAAGAAGTCTGAGTCTCACTTTCACCATGGCCTACCTTTACCTATACTTTACCTTACACTGAAAACGGAGATGATGGGAAGAGAGGAAGCATTTAGTCAGCTCTTACTCTGTGCCAGGTACTGTGTTAAGCATTTTACAAACATCTCATTTGATAATAACATTGCTCTCAGGTCATGGCATAGCAACGCTGGTTTTAGTGTCTAAAGATTCATTAGGTCATATAAGCACCATGTGGTAAGGTCGTTCTCTTGGGTCATCAGAAGGGGGCAGAGCTTAGGCTGGAAGAGGGTTGATGAGATCAAAGACAGTTCTGCGGAAATGGCCCAAGGGAAACAGTTCATACGTTTCTTGGCTTTCAGGGAATACTATGAAGGCAACCTCTGGTAAGCAACAGGTATATTTTAGTTACAATGTGATTCTAACTTGCTTTTCTCCTGCATTGATTAGCTCTTTTTGTGTGCTTGTTGGTCCAGACAAACTGGACTTCTTCTTGTGCCTTACACACGGCTCTACCTCCCATCTCTGCGCTTTTGTGCAGAATGTTTCCCGTGCCTGGAATGGTCTACCATCTCACTCATGTCTCTCGGAATTCCTAGTTTTCTTCGTAAACTCAGCACAGACACCCACCTTCTACGCGAAGCCTTTCCATTTCTCCTTGCTCCTTTTATTTAATTCAAGGACATCACCACCCTTCTAATTAGGTAGGTTTGCAACTTTAGCATTATCTTCAACTGTTCACTCTCATTCAAGTGAGACATCCAATCGTGTCTCACGGTTTCTATCCAGAACATCTCTCACCTAATATCCCATCCTCTCCACTCACATAGCCACCACCCTGAACCAGAACACTATCACTTCACATCTGGATTATCTTCTCCACTCACATAGCCACCACCCTAAACCAGGACACCATCACCTCCCATCTGGATTATCTTCTCCACTCACATAACTACCACCCTAAACCAGGACCCCATCACCTCACATTTGGATTATCCTCTCCACTCACATACTCACCACCCTAAATCAGGATCCCATCACCTCACATCTGGTATCTTCTCCACTCACATAGCCACCACCCTAAACCAGGACACCATCACTTCACATCTGGATTATCCTCTCCACTCACATACTCACCACCCTAAACCAGGACCCCATCATCTCACATCTGGATTATAGAAATAGCCTTTTAATTGTTCTCCCTGCCTCAAGCCTCCTCCTCCATGCTAATCCATCCTCCACTCAACTGCCAAGGTGATTTCCACACCACCCCAAAACACAGGATTGACCATGTTATTCTCTTACTCGATAAACTTCAGGAGTTCCTTACTTCTTCTAGGATGAAATACAAACTCCTTTATTTAGCATTTATAGACCCAGCTCTTTACAACTGGGCTCTTCTCCACATTTCCAGACTTTTTACTCCATTTCATGAATGCCACAATCCAACCAACCTGACACTTCTTGCTGCCCTCAAACACAGTGCTCCATTTGCTGTCTCTCCACTGGCTGTTCCCCATGCCTGCCTCTGCCTTTCAGGATCTCTTCAAAATTTAGAGCTCCAATGCCACCTTCTGCAAGAGACCTTTCCCTCTCTCCCCCTAGCTCCTAGAGTGTTCCTCTCTAAAGCTACCTTGCACCTACTTTGTATGTATCTTGTGTGGACCTACCTATCTATGTGTATGTTCTTTCCTCAAAATTGTCCCTTCAGATTTATAAAGCCTTTTACACAGATCTCATCCTCACAATAACTCTAGGAAATTGCCAAGTGCTAGGGTTACCCTCATTTTAAAAATGAGGAAATTGGGGCCAGGAGAAGTTAAATGACTTATCCAGGACCACAGAGCTAGGAAATGTCTGAGACTAGATCTGGATTCAGGCCTGCCTAATTCCAGGGCTAGTACTTTGTCTACAGAGGGTGTTCCTAAAGTCTGGACACATAGGAAAAAATGCATATTTTCAAAAAATGAAATAATTGAAATTTTCAACAACATTTTATTTAATTGGAATATAACAAATAACATCTTCAACTTCAAATAACATCATATGATTTCATATTCATATTCCAAGAGTGAATGTGTTAAAATTGACAGCAATGCGGAGTTATTGCATCGAGTTCATGTGAATCTTGCAAAGTGCACCAACGTTTGCATCACAAATGATGGAAATCATATTGAAGATGTTAATTGTTAATATTCCAATTAAATAAAATGTTGTTGAAAATTCAATCATTTCATTTCTTGAAAATATGCATTTTTTCCTATGTGCCAAGACCTTAGGAATACCCTGTATTATGCTACCTAGCTGTCTCTCTGAAGCCAAGGACTCTCACTTTGTATCTTCAGTGTGGACACAGTTCTTGGTACATGTCAGGTGCTTAATAAATGTTTATTGATTGTTTAATATGGCCCTTATATCAAGGATTCTTTGCCCTTTTTAATGTCCTGGACCCCTTTGGGAGCCCAATGAAGCCTATGAAATTTTTCAATACATAAAATAAAATACATAGAATTGCAAAGGAAACTAGTTGTATCGAAATATGATTATAACATTATTTTCCATATCCAAGCTCACAGACCACCACAAATCTATTCCTAAACCCCCAGATTAAGAACCCCTGCTTTGTATTTACTTTGTTTCTACTTAATAGTAAGCATACCTTGTTAGTTTGGGCATACATTTGAATATGTACATATTATCTCCCCTGCCAGAGTGCCAGCTTCTTGAGGTCATGGAGTATTTTATTTTTTAATCATTCTCTCTCCAGCACCCAGGACAGCACCTACCAATTTTGTTCATTGATTTAGCAATGTGACCTAGCAATCTTGATACCTGTGTGGACATCTCACAAGACCATAAGATTTATGGTTGGAAGGGACTTTGGAGATTCTCTAATCCAACCCTGTCATTTTAGAAATGAGGAACCAGCAATTGCAGAAATGAAGTGATTTGCCCAATGTCTCCCAGGTCATAAATAGGAGAGCCAGGATTCAAACCTGGGGGAAAATACCCAGTGCTCTTGTCAGAGGAACATCGTAAGGCTTCTAAAGGCATCTTTACAGTCACATCCTTCTCTTTGTCACAATCCCACTGCTCTTTCCCTTGGTCACACTGGTCTTTCTAGGCTGTCTCTCCCCCCACGCCCTGGAGCCATGGTGCAGCCTCTGCCCTGCCCACCTTACCTCTCGGTACCAGTATTTCACTAGGCGAAGAAGGCTCTTTAACTTGGTAGGACGCTGTTTCACAAAACTTTTTTGTAGTGCACTGAAGGATGGAGTGAACTCTCCCGGGCTCCTTCCACTCTTTATTAGATTTTCATAGACCTTTTGCTATACGGTAAGTCTTGGTTCCAGATCTGAGGGTGGATTTTCTTTTCCTGATAGTGGGAGAGGCACTGTCTGGATATAATAATCATCTGAAAGCAAAATCTGACTATATCACTCCTTTTTTTTTAAAATTTATTTAATATATTTAGTTTTCTGCATTGATTTTCACAAAGTTTGAATTACTAATTTTCTCCCCATTTCTACCCTCCCGCCTACTCCAGGATGGTGTATATTCTGGTTGCCCTGTTCCCCGGTCAGCCCTCCCTTCTGTCACCCCACTCTCCTCCCATCCCCTTTTCCCTTCTTCTCTTGTAGGGCAAGATAAATTTCTACGCCCCATTGCCTGTGTATCTTATTTCTTAGTTGCATGCAAAAACATTTTTTTTTTGTTTTTGAATGTCTGTTTTTAAAACTTTGAGTTCCAAATTCTCTCCCCTCTCCCCTCCCCGCCCCCTCCCTAAGAAGGCAAGCAATTCAACATAGGCCACATGCGTATCATTATGTAAAACCCTTCCACAATACTCATGTTGTGAAAAACTGTTTTGCTCCTTCCTAACCTATCCCCCTTTATTGAATTTTCTCCCTTGACCCTGTCCCTTTTTGAAAGTGTTTGTTTTTGATTACCTCCTCCCCCTATCTGCCTTCCCTTCTATCATCCCCCCTTTTTTATCTTCTTCCTCCTTCTTTCTTGTGGGGTAAGATACCCTATTGAGTGTGTATGGTATTCCCTCCTCAGATCAAATTCGATGAGAGCAAGATTTACTCATTCCCCCTCACCTGCCCCCTCTTCCCTTCCTACAGAACTGCTTTTTCTTGCCACTTTTATGTGAGATAATTTACTCCATTCTATCTCTCCCTTTCTCTCTCTCTCTCTCTCTCAATATATTCCTCTCTCATCCCTTAATTTGATTTTATTTTTTTAGATATCATTCCTTCATATTCAACTCACCCTGTGCCCTCTGTCTATATATATATATATATATATATATAAAATATATATATATTATATATACACACACACCTACACACATATATACATACACACATTATATATATATATATATACACACACACACACATATATATATATATATACACATACACATATACATACGTGCATATTCCTTTCAGCTACTCTAATAGTGAGGTCTCGTGAATCATACACATCATCTTTCCACGTAGGAATGCCAACAAAACAGTTCAACTTTAGTAAGTCCCTTGTGATTTCTCTTTCTTGTTTACCTTTTCATGCTTCTCTTGATTCTTGTGTTTGAAAGTCAAATTTTCTATTCAGCTCTGGTCTTTTCACTGAGAAAGCTTGAAAGTCCTCTATTTTATTGAAAGTCCATATTTTGCCTTGGAGCATGATACTCAGTTTTGCTGGGTAGGTGATTCTCGGTTTTAATCCTAGCTCCATTGACCTCTGGAATATCATATTCCAAGCCCTTTGACCCCTTAATGTAGAAGCTGCTAGATCTTGTGTTATCCTGATTGTGTTTCCACAACACTTAAATTGTTTCTTTCTGGCTGCTTGCAGTATTTTCTCCTTGATCTGGGAGCTCTGGAATTTGGCGACAATATTCCTAGGAGTTTTCTTTTTGGGATCTTTTTGAGGAGGCGATCTGTGGATTCTTTCAATTTCTATTTTGCCCTGTGGCTCTAGAATATCAGGGCAGTTCTCCTTGATAATTTCTTGAAAGATGATATCTAGGCTCTTTTTTTGATCATGGCTTTCAGGTAGTCCAATAATTTTTAAATTATCTCTCCTGGATCTATTTTCCAGGTCAGTGGTTTTTCCAATGAGATATTTCACATTGTCTTCCACTTTTTCATTCCTTTGGTTCTGTTTTATAATATCTTGATTTCTCATAAAGTCCCTAGCTTCCACTTGCTCCAATCTAATTTTTAAGGTAGTATTTTCTTCAGTGGTCTTTTGGACCTCCTTTTCCATTTGGCTAATTCTGCCTTTCAAGGCATTCTTCTCCTCATTGACTTTTTGGAGCTCTTTTGCCATTTGAGTTAGTCTATTTTTTAAGGTGTTATTTTCTCCAGTATTTTTTTGGGTCTCCTTCAGCAAGTCATTGACTTGTTTTTCATGGTTTTCTTGCATCATTCTAATTTCTCTTCCCAATTTTCCCTCTATTTCTCTAACTTGGTTTTCCAAATCCTTTTTGAGCTCTTCCATGGCCAGAGACCAGTTCATGTTTTCCTTGGAGGCTTTTGATGTAGGCTCTTTGACTTTGTTGACTTCTTCTGGCTGTATACTTTGGTCTTCTTTGTCACCAAAGAAAGATTCCAAAGTCTGAGACTAAATCTGAGTGCATTTTCGCTGCCTGGCCATGTTTCCAGCCAACTTACTTGACCCTTGAGTTTTTCATCGGGTATGACTGCTTGTAGAGTAAAGAGTGCTTTGTTGCAAGATTGAGGGCATGTGCCGTTGTTTTCAGAGCTATTTCTATACAGAAAGCTCTGCCACACCAGTGCTCTTCCTTCCCCAAGAACCACCAACCAGGACCTGACTCAGATCTAAGAGGCTCTGCACTCCTGCTCTGATCCGCCACTTAATTCCTCCCATCAGGTGGGCCTGGGGCCAGAAGCAACTGCAGCTGTAGTTCTGTAGCTGCACCACCCCCACTGTCCCTGGGGGGGGGTGGCCGAACCGTGAACTCTTTTCACTCTGTCCCCCGCAGCTTTTCCCACTAACCTTCTCTGTTGTCTTTGGTGTTTGTGGGTTGAGAAGTCTGGTAAATGCCACAGCTCACTGATTCAGGGTGCTGGGGCCTGTTCTGCCCGGCTCCTGGTTTGGTTGGTCCTGCTGCCACTCACGCTGGGCTGTGCTCCCCTCTGCCCACAGCCCTGTGCATGATAGACCTCACCCAGCGACCATCCAGGCTGTCCTGGGCTGGATCCCTGCTTCCCTCTGCTATTTTGTGGGTTCTGCAGTTCTAGAATTTGTTCAGAGCCATTTTTATAGGTTTTTGGAGGGACGTGGTGGGGAGCTCACGCAAGTCCCTGCTTTCCAGCTGCCATCTTGGCTCTGCCCCCTATCACTCCTTTTCTTATGAATACTCAGTGGCTCCCTATTGTCTATAGGGTAAAATGCCTCAACTTGATATTGATAGCCCTTCACAACCTGCTCCAATCTATCTTTTCAGTCGTATTAGTCTTATTTTCATCCATTTGTTATATATCATTATTTTAAATTCATTTTAATGTAATTTTATTGATGTTTTCTCTTTCTTATATCACCATGGTTTCCCATGTATCTGCCTCCTCCCCTTTCCTGAGAGCTGTCCCATATGCCAAATAGTGTGTGTATCTTTTTTAGGGAGGAAAAAATCAGAATAACTGACTGATACATTGAGAAAGTCCAAAAATATGTGCAATATGTAATGTACAACACCTGTGCATCTCCCGCCTCCACCAAAGGGTGGCTTAGGGGTATCTTGTTGTGTCTTTTCATTTACATTATTCATTATAACATAAGATACGTTCTAGCCAAAGTGACCATCTTATTGTTCCTCACGCTCAATATGCCATCTCCCATCTCTGCTTTTACACCAAGCTGTCCCCCATCCCTTCTCTCCTCTACCTCTTGGAAGTCTTCTTTCAAACTCAACTCACTTGGTAGCTTCCGTAGAAAGCTTTTCCTGATCCCCCTAGTGGTCAGTCAGTCAAAAAATATTTATTGAGACCCACCAGGTGGCAGGCACTTGTACTGAGCAGGAAGTTGTTACTGCTCTCCCCCTCCTCCTCGATTGTCCCATGCGTGCTTATTTGTTTAGATGTTGCATCCTCCAAAGGATAATGTAAGCTCATCAGGGGCAGGGACACTCATTTTGTCTTTGTGTCTATCCCTAGCACCAAGCCTACAGTAGTTGCATAATACTTATTTATCGAATTGGATTGGACCTTGGAATTCACAAACAATTAGTTCACCATGTTTCAGCCCACCAGATATACCTCAGGAGCCTTCTCCCTGAAAAACAGAAACTCTCAGCAGTGTCAGGGCAAGGAGACAAAAAGAACAAGAAAGAGAAGATACAGGTGAACTTAAAAAATAAGTTTCAACGGATGACTCTCTTTCTACCTTTGTTTACCAAATCATCTTCCACATGCTTCCCAGATGGAGCTGCATCCCAGATAATTACCCTAACAGAAGTTCTTAACCTTTTTTTTTTTTTTGCATATCATGGATCCCTTTGGCAGTCTGGGGGAAGCCTATGTATTCCTTCTCAGAATACAGTTTTTAAATGAGTAGAATAAAATACATAGTATTTCTGTGTTGAGCTCTGAATTCAATAGACTCCAGAAACTTCCTATTAGCTCTAAGATAAAATTTTCAAGTCCCCTGGCTTTTAAAGCCCTTGAGAACCTGGGCCCTTCCTATTGCCAGTCTTGTGCCTTACTTCCCTTCACGAACCTTTTGATACAGTGACACTGGCCTCCTGGATGTTCCTCACACAAGACAGTCCATCTACCAACTCTGGTCATTTTCACTGGCTGACCCCCTGTCTGGAACTCTCTCCCTTCTTGTCACCTCTTCTTGGTTTTCCTGGCTTCCTTTATATATTAGCTGAAATCTTAGCTTCAGAAAGAAGCCTTTCCCAGTTTAAAAAGCTAATGCCTTCCTTCTGATATTACTCTCAGTTTATCCTATCTTTATCTTATTTGTACATACTTGTTTGTATATAGTCTCCCCCATTAGAATGTGAGCTCTTTGAGAGCAGGGACTGGGCTTTGCCTTTCTTTGCAAACCCAGGGTTTAACATAGTGCTGGGCGTACTTTGCCCCAAATATTTGTTGACTTAATTTGTCTTATATCGAAATAAAGATGTAATTTTGTGTGGAACCCAATCCATCCCTCCCCACCCCCTATGAGAACTGTATAATCCCTTTGTGGACCTCAGGTTAAGAACTGTTCTCCTAGAAAGACTGCCCTGTCATGCAGGCATTCATCTGTTCTTACCTAGAGCATCGAAGACTGGCAGCACGTTCACATGGATCTGTTTCTTCCACTTCCTTGACTGGACATCGAAGTTCAGGGATTGGGGGGGCACAGACTTATTTGAGCACTCTGGTTTTGAGACGTTGGTAATGTCATAAGCTATGCTTTTTTGGCACTTCTCAAGTTTCTCCATCATGAATTTAATGATGGGACCTCGGAGTTTGTATTGGTCTTCATAGCTGGAGAAACAGCTCAGGAAAAGGAGCATGTCCACATCACAAGTGTGTCGTCTCTGTACAAGGAAGACCAGCTACGTTATCACCCAGGATAGGATTGCTATCGAGTTGCCTTTGTTAACCAAAGTGAAACTCTCTAAGACCTCTAAGCTGGAGCATTTATGAATCACAGCATCTGAGATGCAGAGCTCAAAGGGATGTTGCCACTCATTGAGTCTAATGCCATCATTTTACAAATGAAGAAACTGAGGCCCAGAGAGGAGACATTGCTCGCCCAAGGTCACACAGGTAGTAAATGGCAGAGCCAGGATCTGGGCCCTTATTTTCTGACTCCAACTCTGTCTCTTTTTCCATGGCAACATAGACTCGAAAGGGCCCCTTGGTCTCTATTATTGGACCATCTCTGTCCTCATGGTTCCAGGGGGTAAGAGAGAAGAGAACCAGCATGCATTAAGTGTCTACTGTGTGTCAGACACTGTACCGAGAACTTCACAAATATTTTCTCATTTGACCCTGTGTGAGGTAGTGAGAGAATAAAGTGTGAAGACTTCACAGGGTATATGAATATGTATATATATATATATATATTTATATATGTATTAATGTTTGAGAATCAATATTTAGAGAAAAGGGAAATGGGATAAATTTGAGTCTGTGGGAATCTGATTATTTAGCCTTTAGGAATATCTTTCTCCCCCTTCTTCTTTAGATTTGTAGATGTCACCTCAGCTGTGAATGGAATACAAGATTGTGAAAGCTTCCCTATGAATAACTCAGGCAAAGTGATACTCAAATAGTACAAATTTAGTTAGGATGTAGACCTCACTAGGCCTAAGTTTCGTTTTCCTGTAAATCATATGATTTCAGGGAAATCAGGTGATATTCCCCTCTCCCCCTCCCCTAGTCTACTCACAAACTGCCATCCTAACATTAAAGTTTGCCTATAAGGTAATTCTGTAGTTTCTGTGCTGGTATTGGGTAAAACTTATTCCTGGTTAGATTGTGAGGCCACCTGTTCCCTACAAATGGGGACAGAGGTCCAGCCTCTGGGGTGGGATTTCTTAGAATTGTTTGTACAAGGATATATATCCCCTTGCTTGCCTTCTCCCCCTTGCCTCTCTTCACTAGTATCTCTGCCCTTGTAGTGGGAGATGCCCAATTCTTGCGAGACTTGATCAAATAAAGCTTCTGTTTTGTTTCTACCTTGAGAAAGCCGAGACACCTGTTTTTTTATTTGAGTCGGTGGTCTGTTGACCCACACAGTTTGGGGGCTTGTCCGGGATTCCCCTCGACTGGGGGGGGTTCTGCTCACCAGGGAGCAGGATCCAGCGCGCACCATAAAAATTTATTGGGGGTTCCTGGTCCTGGTGTGGGGCTCCTCCCTGTTGAGGAAAAATCCTGAAGAGAGGAACAGAAGCTGTGCTAGGCTCCATGAAAAGCCCGGCTGGCCGGTGTGGTGTGTGGTGAAGTCATAAACAAGTACGCGTACTCTCCAGAGGTAAGCACTCGGAGGTCTGGGGGTTATCTGTTGAGTTTAAGACTCGGGGAGTGCGGTGATGGCTCCCAACCAAATTAGGGTGGGATAAAACCCCAAGGTCAAGGATGCTCTCGAGGATGCTTCACGGGGGACTTCTGGGGGAGTTGGGTGACCCTCCCCGTTCAGTTTGGCTAAGTTCTTCTGAACTTGGAGGGTGTGGTGATGGCCCTCGTAAATTATGGGAAAAAAAACAGTCTAAGTCTGTGCAGTCGGAGCACAAGCGTGAGGTACCTGTACATAGTCCTTTAGGCAATCGATTGCAAAATTGGAATGAACAACAAAAGTAGAAAGGAAAATGGCCATAGAAAAGAGCTCTTAAAATATTTGACCTAGGTGGGTGGAATGGATTTTTCCTGGTGCTTTGAGGAAAGCTCTCCCAGGGAAAGCAAAAAAGCTTTTGGATTTCTGTATCTTTGTGTCTGTGTCTGTCTGTATCTGTGCTTCTGTGTGTGTGTAATCTGACACCCTGTAATGTCCACTCTCTGGTTTTCTCTCCCTCCCTGACTCCAGTCTCTTCAGAGGAGTGGGAGGGTGAGGGAGAGAGAAAGAGAGAGAAAAATGCTTTCTTGATTAAGTTATGTGATGGAAAAGGCAAGGTAAAGAGGAGTGTCAGGTCAGAATTAGAAAGAAATAAGGTATGTGCATGCAGTTTTACAGGGGCTTTCATCAAAGTCCACCAGAAAGGAAAGGCAAGAAAGTTTAACCATGTAGGGAAGAGGCATGTGAAGGAAGTTTAAGAAAGGTATAATCTATTTGCACAAATAGTGCAGATAGAGGTTTTGAGAGTACAAGGTGGAAACTTTTGGCAAGTTATTAAAAAAAATGATAAATATATATATGCTCTTTCTTTCTCCCTCCATCCCAGATCTGGCCAATTTGGAATGTGGAGAGATAAGAAAGAAAGCGGGAACTTTTCCCTTAAATTTAAGTGAAATGTGTTACTTCTAATTTGATGCTTAAGATAAGTCAGAATTTATTATATTATTTGGCACTAAGGCAAATTCGGAAAATGCATAGATATGAAAAAGGGACACTTTGAGCTCCCCTGTATGAGGAGAAAAGGAAAAAATCTAGAATGTGTACTACAATGCATTGTAATTATGGTTTTCCAATTTTCAAAATTAAGAACTTTAAGTAATGATCCTATAAATAGAATTGAAAAATATTTAATAACATAAAGGTGTTAAATAAATCTATAGAGTTAATAAGTACTTTTTTTACATACAACTACAGAGATCCTTATGTGCGATTTAGTGACCCTTGTTCCTATTTGAATTTGAGAAAAAAAAGTGATTTAAAGCTTCCAAAACAGAGAAATAAAAGTCAAACATGAGAGCCAGTCTGAACATATTTTACCCAAAAGACTGTTACTTACTGTATTCCTGAGAAATAAAAATACTTCTTCAGATAGGAATTATCTCCATAGATATAACCGGGACTGCTCGGGTGAAAACATTTCTAGCTTGCTGTGATTTTCCTACATTTGCTACTTGGAAAGTTTAAAAAGTGATTCGACTGCAAATATACAATAGAGAGTTGGCTCCTTTTCAAAATAATTGCCCTGTGTACTAGCTGCTTTTTCTTATTTAGGCCCTTTATTCTGAGGTGTCTTTCACCTAAAAGTTCTAATATAAATTAAATCTTAATAACATAAAAACTGCAGAAAATAAAATACATGTCGCAACAAAGGCTCTATTCTCTGTTCTCGACTTTGCTGCTTTGTTGCCCTCTCATATCCCACTGACAACAACCCTGCACCCCTGGGCAAGCCCACACTTCTAGGCAACAGGTGGCAGAGGAACCTCTCCTCTCAAGCCCCCAAGTCATTGCTCCCACACCACTGGAACCTGGAATTTTTGCTCCTAGTCTTCCAAACCCAACAACCCCTATTAGAAAGTAAAGATCTCTCAGGGACCCTCCTCAATGACTCCTTAGACCTTTAATTCAGGTGCTGGACTCTGCAGCTTCCCAGCACCCACCCTCCCCGCCCCCCCAGTACACAGCCAGGCTCTGCGACTATGAGGAGAGAAGAAAAGCCTCTATGCTTGGTAAGCCTAAAGTATGTAATGATTTGGGAATGCAATTAATGTCATCTGAAATCTTTCTATTTGTACTATTTTGAAGAGAAAAAAAAATGATATGAAAACAATTGTGTAAAACTGGTTAAGTTACTTTCTCAGGCTTAATTGCCGTTTAGAAAACCAGATATTTTCTACTTTACCTGTAGTTAATGGAAGGCCACAGCTAAAACGATTCAGCCAGCACTTACCTGTAAGATTGTTAACTAGGTTATTTGGGATTACTGTTTTAATGTTAAAAACCAAGAAAGTTCTGAAGAGTTAAAGAAATTATGTCCATCCACCTTTCGGGCTAGATTTGTGGGTGGGTTCTATTAAATCTTATATGGATATTGATTAGGGTAAAGATATTGATCATTGCGAGTTATTAATATTGCTGTTCAATTAATTATCAACCCCCTCTGCCTGGAAGGGAAACTGACTATACCTTGTTAGCAATGATTCAAATTTCTTTGGCTTCCTTTTTACCCAGGGCAAAAGAAGTAGTTAGAATACTGGCCCAGCACATTTTAAACCGATCTAATTATAATAGGTGATTGCAAACTATTTGTAAAACTTTCCCACGACTGTAAACTGTTTTAAGTTAAAAATAATTGCTTCATATTCATTAACTTTATGTGGATTTTCTTCAATGTGAAGTTTTGGTGATGAGATAAATGATTCTCTGTTTGGGGCCATATCTGACTGAGGTAAAGCCACCAAAATGGAAATTAATTGGTTTTGGTTTTCAAGTTTAAGTAGATGATAATTGTTTATGATATTGTTATAGTTCTAAAATTTTTCTTATTGCATAACTTGGTAAGCAGCTGTATCATCTGTGTTGTTAGAGAAGCAATTTCTTTTGCAATCTAAATGTTATTAGGTTAAGAATTGTAATTTAAGAAATCTTAAATTACCAAATTTTGTCTTTAATTGTTTTGCTATCATCTGAGAAATTTGTGAGATCGTTAATTAAGCTATTGATGTTATTGCTTAGAGATAGTATTTACCAGAGTATGTTTAGTTTTGGTTTTTTCTCAATCATGTGGAAAAGGTTTGGTGATCAAAATTTAAGAATTCTTTAGCACTTAGGAATTAATAATAACATCAAGATAAATTATAAGCTATTTCTGAGAAAGAGAGATATTTTTTTTATGAGGAAAAGTTTTGTAAAATCCTTTGCATGATTTTTAGAAAGCCTCGACCTAGAATAAGTGTGCTCAGAGAAACAGCAAAAGATAGCAAACAGACCCAAGGTTTTTCTATTTAACCCCTTCCTGGGGTCCATGTTACTTCTCTTTATTTTGTAAAATTGCCAAGGCACCTGGAAACTATCTGCATGGGCAAGCCCCAGAAAAAGAACTTGTTTGAGTTATGTAGGTCCTAAACAATGAACTTAGCTTGCTAAGAAATTAAAAGTTTATGTACAATAGATAGAAAGGATTCTAATATTTGGCTTTTACACCAGGACAAGTTTAAAGTGGAGAATGAAAGATGTTTAATTAAATCCCTTATGTGTGTGAGTCCTGGTAAATCTTTACTGCTTATTGCAGCTCTGTATCTGACTCTAAGCTGTGATTGGTGGGACTTCCTGTTTAAGGTTAAAAGGCCCTTGGGACCATAACTAATTTTGTTTTGAGTTTGAATCTGGGTATAGTTGTCTACATTACATTGGTATCCGAGAGAAATGCCACAAGCTACTCAGAAGGAATGTGATCCATACTGTTAACGGTGGAGATCTGCATTTGGGACAAAGCCGAGGGGACAATCTTAGCCTCAGTCTAGGATGGGATCCTCCTGGCCTCAGTTTCCCCCTGTGTTTCTTTGGAAAGGAAGTTTCCCACCTATTTCTGAGTGTAGCAATGAGGTGGAAGAGATACTACATAATTGAGGAATTATAACTATATCTGGATTATAAACAGAGCCAAGGATGTTTTATCCTGTCATAGTTGGCATATCACATGTCCCTGCTTTTTTTCCTTCTATAGCAAATTTCTGTGATCAGAGCAAGTAGCCAGTAAAAGAGATGAACTCTTTTTGTGTTATCTTACTGGGCAATCTAATATTTTTATCTAGAACTAGGGCATGTGCAGAAATTTAAACAAACTGCTTAAGACTCACTTTACGATGTTCCCTTTGTCTAAAAAGGAATCTAAGAGCAGTAGTATTATTTCCTATGATCCTCTCTTACTGTTACCGATGTGAAATTCCATTACAGCACCTTTTTGACTGAAAGAAAAAAAAAACAACTTCATAATATCTAAGAATTCTGCAATAACTAGAAACTTTGTTTGTTATGATGCTTTGGAATCAGTGTTACTTATGGACTTTTGCACCAACTTAGTAAAGCTTTATGAAGATGGGTAGAAATGCATACAAGCCACTTAGAACTCACTTAGTAAATGTTCCGTAAGCAATGTGAGAATGTTATTTTGTTATTTGATTAATATCATGCATGTTTAAAATTTTGGTACAATTAATGATGCAAAAAAGAAAAATGGTTCGTGGCCTGGCTTATCATGTAGTGCCATCAAGGAAACATGACATGACTAGGTTAAGATTTTATATGTACTATGTTAAAAATTGGTTATTTAATGTATTTATGTGTGTACTGGAGTCTCATCCCTCTGGTGGGGAAATTAATGATGAGTCATGTAAAGTATGAGAATTTGGGTTCTGATGTGAATTTCTTAAACATGGCAATTGGCCAAGGTTTCAATTTTGAATTTGTAAAGATGATCAGGGTATAATTATTAGAAATGGTAACTTAAAATTGTGCTAAGGTAAATTTTGTAGGAGAATGGACAGAAGCCGGTTCCTCCAAGAAGAATGTGCTGTGGGGATGGCTGAAACAAATACCTAGGACCAGAAGACTTCGTTGATGATCCCTGCCAGACAGCTATATGGGAAGAGACTTTGGACTTTTAAAGGGATGGTTGTATTGTTGTTTTCTTTTGGGTCTCTGTAGTTGTACTTGTAAAGGGGACTGCCCCCTTTGATTTGTCAATACATCGATCAATCCTTCCGATATTTATTAAAAAGGGTAATGGGGACACCAGCATGATGGGAAAGAAAATGTGGTATAAAAGTGTGATGAATGAAGATAGGTGGGTGGATAGTTCATATCAGCAATGGTGTATGTGTGAAATCTTCAACATGGTGTTAAGGAGAGGAGGGAGTGTGTGAGGTAGTGAGAGAATAAAGTGTGAAGACTTCACAGGGTATATGTGTGTGTGTATATATATATATATATATGTATTAATGTTTGAGAATCAATATTTAGAGAAAAGGGAAATGGGATAAATTTGAGTCTGTGGGAATCTGATTATTTAGCCTTTAGGAATGTCTTTCTCCCCCTTCTTTAGATTTGTAGATGTCACCTCAGCTGTGAATGGAATACAAGATCGTGAAAGCTTCCCTACGAATAACTCAGGCAAGGTGATACTCAAATAGTACAAATTTAGTTAGGATGTAGACCTCACTAGGCCTAAGTTTCGTTTTCCTGTAAATCATATGATTTTGGGGAAATCAGGTGATATTCCCCTCTCCCCCTCCCCTAGCCTACTTACAAACCGCCATCTTAACATTAAAGTTTGCCTATAAGGTAATTCTGTAGTTTCTGTGCTGGTATTGGGTAAAACTTATTCCTGGTTAGATTGTGAGGCCACCTGTCCCTACAAATGGGGACAGAGGTCCAGCCTCTGGGGTGGGATTTCTTAGAATTGTTTGTACAAGGATATATATCCCCTTGCTTGCCTTCTCCCCCTTGCCTCTCTTCCCAGCCCCCTCCCAGCACACACTCCCACCCTGGTAGTGGGAGATGCCCAATTCTTGCGAGACTTGATCAAATAAAGCTTCTGTTTTGTTTCTACCTTGAGAAAGCCGAGACACCTCTGTTTTTTTATTTAAGTCGGTGGTCTGTTGACCCACACAACCCTCACAACAATCTTGGAAGGTAGGTACTATTACTGTCTGCAAAGCTGAGTAAGACAAAGGTGAAGTGACTTGCCCAGGGTCACACATCTAGTAAATGTCTGAGGTTGGATTTGAACTTGGGTCTTCCTGACTCCAAGCACAGCGCCCTATCCACTGTAATACCTATTCCAGAGATCAAAAACTAGAGAAAGTCAGACCCTAAAGCCTGCCTACCCTTTGGCTCCTGCAATTATGTAAAGTCAGACATTCCTAGACTTTCTGATTTGGGAGGCTTTGACCTTTGGCACTTGAGGATGGAGGAAGATGGGAGTGAGAAGGGGCTGGGAGTTTATCCAAGAAATTGCTGTTTGGGTCTTTCTTCACTGAGGACTCTCCAAGTGAGTTCTGATGAGAACAAATGATGACGAGTCGTCTAAAAAGTTGTCAAAAAGTTGAATGCAAAGGAAACTTACTAATTAACTTAGATTTTTAAAAGTCATGCACAAATGACGGAAGTACATATAGGCAACAGAAGGGAAGTACAAAAGCATAGCACAGTCCTAAGAGAACTGTGTGGAAGAGAGTCCGGCGAAAGTGAAGAACCGAGGCTATGAGAGGCAGAGGAAGGATTTTTATCAGAGACAGAGAAGTTGGTGCCAGAGGAGAGAGTGGAAAACCTTTGCTTGTTCTAGAATGATTTAGATGGTCTGCTCAAACTTTTCAGATGTTTACATTTACATTTTTGTAAATTACATTTGTAAATTACATTTACAAATGTTTACATTTTCCCACAGAAGAAACAGGGTTGCTGGGCAGGGGAACAGACTGGGGGGGAGGAGGAGGGGGGCCGGGGCGGAGTCCAGCCTTCATATATCAAGCATCTCTGTGCCACTTGATTCAGAGGAATCAGAAAGTGGACCCAGGGTAGTTCCTGGAGGGAGGTCACTTTTTTACCTAGAGTCAGCAAGAGTGGATAGAGAAGAGAGGGAATATGGACAGAGCTGGCCATAGTGGACATGTCCTATTGGGGAAATTAGTGGCTGGCCTAAGGGTTCAGGGTAACATCTACCTGTGAAGTGAGGAGCTGGTGATCCCAGGCCCTCATGTCTCTTCTCTCTCC
This sequence comes from Trichosurus vulpecula, assembly GCF_011100635.1. NCBI lineage: Eukaryota > Metazoa > Chordata > Mammalia > Diprotodontia > Phalangeridae > Trichosurus > Trichosurus vulpecula. Next base: position 23,253,767 of record NC_050573.1, on the reverse strand, counting down.
TCCCACCCAAGGTGAACTTCAAACAATTTTCTTTTTCCTGTTTCACTTCCTGGATATCACTGATTCTCATGTTCTTTGAAAAGTCTGAGTGATTTAGGATCATAGCCCTGGAACTGGAAGGGAGAAGCAGAGGTCTATGAGACTAACTGACTTGTCCAAAATCGCACAGGTAGTAAGCATCAGAGGTGAGATCTGAGCCCTCAGAGCCGGTGTTCTTTCTGTCATGGTATCACCCTTCCTCCTATTCCTCGGTGAAACAGTTTCTGAAGAATGGATCTTACCTTCACCACCTTTGTCACCTTGATCTTTTTGCCTCTCATGGTATAGTCCTGGAAGCATTGCTTTTGAAAGAATCCAGCAATCCTTTCAAAGACATCTTTGATCTCATCCTTCCACTCTTTATCCGGCTGGAGCGCGTGAGCCACAAAGACACCGAGCTTCTCAGCAGGGGTGGCGTACAAATCGTCCGACGTCTCCATTCCTGTCAGGCTGGGTGAGAAACTCGCGGAGAACGCTCCCCCAGACCTCTCCCTGCCTGAGCTCACTTTTTACAGGAGGCTCCAGCTTCCCTGCCCCGCCATCCTTCCCAGCTCTATCAGATTACTGTTCAGAACGAGTACTTTCAGTTACGTTTTCAGTTTCCAGTCTGCTGGGAACTCGAAACTGTTCTGGCTTTTCCCAATATAGTCGTCCTCTTTCAGAGCCTCAGGGTTCCCCCTCCCAGCACACAGTCTGCATGGAAGGACTTAACTCCTTCTCCTCAACTGGACCCAGAAGGATAGGGACCATGGCTTCGGGACTTGATCGTGATAACGTCTCTTGACACTTGAATGAACGAGTGAAGTGGATGACAAAAAAAAAAAAAAAAACACTTAAGTGCTTCTATGTACCAAACACTGAATGACATAGCATTCAAAAAGAAAAAAAAAATCATGCCAGCCTTTGCTCTCCAGGAGTTCCCACTGCCTGAATGCATGCATGTAATAGTTTAGCTTCAGGGTGAATGGAAGGACCCAGGGCTAAATCGATGATCCTATGATGGTTAAATATAATGAGGCCACCTTGGGAGCACAGCTAAAAGGATTAGGCACACATTGAGTCCAAGATCCAAGGTCCATCATCAGACACCCCACCTGAGGCTGTGGTACTCCCAGCGCTGAATTCAGTATTCCAGCGATGGTCTCGGCAGGGCAGAACAGAGCAAAGCACATTTCTTCCTTATTCCTGTATGGTCTCTTGCAATTCAGCCTGAGGTCACTTCAACAACTGTATTTGCTGTCAATCTGCTCCATCACACTGGTGACTCACATTGACCTTGGGGTTCCCTGAAACCTCCAGATCTTTTTTCAGAACTGTTTGGCTGTGCCTTGCCCATTTTGTGCTTGTGAGTGTGAAGTATTTTTAACCCAAATGTAAGACTTTGAATTTATTTTCATTCAATTTCATCTCAGATTCAGATCAATGTTCTAACTTGTCAACTATTCAAAAAAAATCCCACTTTTGGCATCTGATGAGGTGGTTATTTCTCTTAGCTTTGTATTATCCACAAATCTGACCAGCATGTCCTGTAAACCTTTATCCCACATTAAAAACAAAGAAAGAAAGAAAAGCATATGAAGCCAAGGACCTGGGGCATTCCACTGGTGACTTACTTTCAAGTTGATACTGAATCAATCAACCAAACCATAAACATTTATTACGCCCCTTCTATGTGCCACTAGCAAAAAACAACTTAATAACAAAGTATGCTTGTTTAATTCAAGGTATTCTGCCTATACATGTACAGAATTATTTACACATCTCTACAGTGGAGGAAGAGACTTTTAACCTTTCTTTGTGTTCTCAGCATTCAGGACGGTGCCGGGCATTTAGAAAACTCCTAATCGATGTTTGCTAACTGACTCATGTTTGGAAACAAAAATCACATGAAAGGCAACTCCTACCAGCTTTCTGCCGTTGGGGCCTATGACTTCTGGCCCAAGACTCATGAGTCATGGCACTGAGTCATGATGGTAAAAATTAGAATGAAGCCAAGCCTTATTTATGTAGCCTTTGAAAGGTAATGAAAGTTTTGAAGACATTTCCTTATTCGGACTCCACAGCAGATCAATTTCGGTGATCGGTTTTGTTTCTCTGACATCCCTTCCAGTTCTAGAAATGTTTGGAGACCCAAAGTTTACTTCCCGAATATTGCTTCTATGGTTCAAGGACCATGGTCTCTGACTGTCATCTCAGTACTGAATAAAGATTCAATTTAATGGAGTTCTGTTGTTCAGTTGTTTTTGTTGTATCTGACTCTGTGGGTTTTTCGTGGCAAAGATACAGGCGTGATTTGCCATTTCCTTCTCCAGTTCATTTTACAGATCAGGAAACTGAGGATTAGGTGACTTTCTCAAGGTCACATAGCTAGTAAGTGTCTGAGGCTGGATTTGAACTTGGTCTTCCTGACTTTAGGCCGGGTACTCTATCCACTGTGCCACCTTTCTGCCCCTAATCATTTATTAAAAGCCTACTATGTGATGGGCACTGGGAAGAGAAAAAACTAAAAACAAAGTGACCCTTGCCTTCAAGGAACCTCAATTCACCTGAAGGGATACACTATATAAGCAGGGAAATAAATGTGAAGAAATATCAAGTGGTTAATGTCACCTGGTTGCCAAAATATATTATATTGCTCTCCAAATGAGAAACATGTACAGGAATTATGTGAACTGTGCCTCTTTTTCTTCAAGGAGCACATCACATCAAAAGATCTTCTCTCTCTAAACAGGGGTTCTGCCATTCCCTTTGGCAGTCTGGTGAAGCCCATAGACCCCTTCTCAGAACAGTGCTGTTCAATATATAAAATAAAACACAAAGGATTACAAAGGAAACCACTTATATTAAATGACAGCTATCAATATAGTTGAAAGATAAGTTCCTGGACTCCAGGTTACAAACTTTGGCTCTGAAAGGCCTTATGTTCTATTTCTTGAAAATCTTGATTAGCTGTGGGGCCACTCTTCAAAGCTGGGGCTGTCCAGGAAATTTCCCTTCACAAAATAATTTGAGAGTTGGAAGCTGCCATCTAGTCCAGCTCATGTGGGAGAGAAATTGCTTGTCTAGCCTCCACCCAAAGACCTCCAAAGAAGTGGGGATAGTCCAGCCCAATCATCCAATCATTAAGAATTCCTTCTACTCAACAATTAACTCCAAGCAATGACTCATGTTTTGTAATCTCAACAGACCTGTCAGTTGGATTGGGAAGAACGAATTCCCCGTATCTAGGGGGTTCCATGGTGCAGAGAGCACCGGGCCTAGAGTCAGGAAGACTTTGTGAGTTCAGATCCAGCCTCAGACCTTTACTAGCTGTGTGTCCTGGGCCAGTCACTTAACTGTTTGCCTCAGTTTCCTCATCTGTAAAAATGAGCGGGAGAAGGAAAATGGCAAACCACTCCAGTATCTCAGCCAAGAAAACCCCAAATAGGGTCACAAAGTCGGATATGACTGAAATGACTGAATAATAACAAAAATGAGGGAAGGGGGAAGGGCACGGGCCTCTTCCTGTTGTGAGTGGGAGGAAAGAAACTATCAGGGCAATTGTGTTGGTAACCAAAAATGGGCTCCTTAGCACTTAGTCAACAAGTGCCCTTGACTAGTTTGGCTTTTTCCCCTGAACTGAATGCTGTTTGCATGTTGGATTGGAGCATGTCAGCTCCTTCACCTTGCTTCCCTTGCTTAAGCAGATCAAAAGAACCTGTGTTTTCCCTGGTGTACCTTACACCCCCGCAGAAGCCGGATGGTTAAAAACAGCTTCTGTTGGAGCCAGAGACTGCTACAGCTATAGCCACAGCCGAAGCTGAAGCAGGAGCTGCCGGTAGCAGAGCTGACCTACGTGTGGATTGAGGAGTGCTGAACAAGGACTTGAGGCCAGTGGGTAATCTTTTTACCATGGAGGGGAAGCATGTATATGATTTTGCTTTATACCATCATGCTTTTCTGTGGCCTCCTGGTTACTCTTGTGAGGCGGACTTATTGGGCCTGGAAGCTTTTGATCAATAGATCAAAATGGGGATGCTGGTTCATGGGTTGGTTACTGTGGAGCCTAAATATATGCTTTGATTCTTCTGCTTCCTACTTTGAAGATTCCTTATATCTCGCGGTTCCGAACCTTTCAGACATATATATGATCCTCTTTGAAATTATAAACTCTGCCCTCATACTACAGCAATACATATATCAAGGATGTATCAGGAAGAAAACTAAGAGGCAGCATTATATAGCAAGGCAAAAAGCATTTTTAAAGTGCTTTCCATAGGCCAGACAGTGCACTAAGTGTTAGGATACAGATGCAAGCCCTCCAGGAGCTCGCACACTAATGGGGGAAGACAAAACACAAAAAGAGCTTTAAAAACACAGTGAGGTGGGGGAGGGGTGAGGTGGAGGACCAGCAGTGGTTGAGGGTACTCAGTGTGGGCACATGTTTTTTAAGTCCAAAAAATTAGGAATAGATCTGGAAGGGGAATGAATTAATTATATGAAATGGGAATATACTAGAGTCCTTTCAAATAAGATCAGGAGAGAAGCAAAGGAGTCTGTCATCACCACTTCCATTTAACATAATGCTAGAAATACTAGCTATGGCACTAAGACAAGAAAAAGAAATTGAGGGAATGAGCATAGATAAGGAAAAAAAAGGTCTCTTTTTGCAGATGACAGTGTCTTTAAAAATGTTAGAGAGTAAATGGAAACAACTGAACGATAAACAATTTCAATGAAGTTGCGGCATGCAGAATAAATGTACTTAAATAATTAATATTTTTGTATAATGCCAATAAAACTCAGCAGGAAGACACAGAAAGAGAAATTCCATTGATAATAACTACAGAATCCATAAACTATGGGAGTCTATCTATGGAGATACGGGCAAGAACTTATAGGACTACAACAACGAAATATTGTTTTTGGAAATAAAGCTGGTCCTGACTTTATAAAAAAGCTTATATGTTAAGCCAGTTGGTACATATAAATCAATTACTGTTTTTTTATCATCTATTGTTCCTTTAAGCATAATTTTTTGTTTATATCTCTTGATTTTGTATCTTTTAATTATTACCTTATCAGAGATAATAAGTACAACTCCTAGTTTTTTTGGAATCCCATAAAACATGACAGATTTTGTTTTATTCTTTCATTTTCATTCTGTGTGTCTGTAAATTTAAAATCTTTCTGGTGTGCAGCAAATTGTGTTTTTCTTAAAAAATCCATTCTTCATCTCTATTTCTTTTTATTGGGGAATTTAATCCAATTTCCCAATTGTTATATGTAATTGTCAGTGGTACTTATTCTTCAATTAACTACACTGTATGAGTGCACTTACCCACCTATCTGCACACACACATCCTATAAACTTTCATCCTTCTAAAAATCTACATTTGATCTTTGTCGTGTTTAAATTAATCTGAACCTATTCTTCTCCATCTAATTTCCCTTCTCTCAGGTTATCCTGGACCCCCAATACAGGGGGAGACAGATTTTTATGCATTAAAAATACTTAATCAAATAAGAACAATTAATTAAAAGAAAACAATTAACCAGGATAGAAAATTAGATAATCTGATTTCTAATTGAAGGAAAGATTAAGGATTTCCCAAATCCCAAATTTCGTGAGATTATTTTTATTGCTCTCTCTCTCTGTCTCTCTGTGTCTCTCTCTCTCTCATTTGTTTGACCCTTCTCATGCCCAGCTCAGAATATGTTACATAATCCTCTATCCCTCTGTCTCCCCACCTCATCCATTCTTTCCTTCCTGTGATATTATTCTATGACGATCCTTTTCCAAGAAGTGTTATTTGGCACTGACTTGGAGTCAAAGGCACATGGGTTCAAAACTTGTAGCAGACATTAATTACCAGTGTAACCCTAGGCAAATTACTTCCCCTGTTTGGGTTCTCTCATCTGTAAAATAAGGGGCTGGTCTTGGTGACCCTTCTCTTCTCAGCCTTCTCATCTTGGGATATTTCTCCACCCTCTGACTCCTTTCTTTAGTGAATTTCTCTCAGTGCCTCCATTTTGAGGAAGTGCCCAGGCCAGCCATGCTCACTCCTACACTGATCTCTTGGCTTTGCCCCTTTATGGGTACCTTCTCTCCTCTACTCCTTCTGCTTCTATGTGCTGTCTTCATCCATTAGAATGTAAGCTACTTGAAGCAGGTACTGTGTTTCTTTTTGCTTGTATTTGTATTTTCAGTGCTTAGAGCAGGGGCTGGAATATAATAAATGTTTAATAAATGCTCTATCTATCTATCTATATGTCTGTCCATCTATCTGTCCATCTGTCTGTCTATCTATTTATCTATCTATCTATCTATCCATCTATCTATCCATCTATCCATCCATCCGTCATCCATCTGTCTGTTTGTCCATTCATCCATCTGTCTATCTATCTGTCTATCTCTGTCTATCTATCTATCTATCTATCTATCTATCTATCTATCTATCTATCGATCTATATGCCTGTCCATCTATCTGTCCATCTGTCCATCTGTCCATCTATCCATTTATCTGTCTATCTATCTATCTATCCATCCATCCATCCATCCGTCCATCTTTCTGTCTGTCTGTCTATCCATCTATCTGTCTGTCTATCTGTCTATCTATCTATCTATCTATCTATCTATCTATCTATCTATCTATCTGGTCTGTCCATCTATCTATCTACCTATCCATCTGTTTGTCTGTCTGGTCCTATAATCTATCTATCCAACTCTCCATCCATTTCTGTCTCTATCTTGTCTGCCTCTATTTGTCTTTCTATCTATCATCTATCTATTTATCTATATCTGTCTATCTGTGTGATGGGTGAAAGATAAAATGACTGAGGAAACAAACATTTAAGCTTCTGAGCATATTGATTTATTAAGCAACGAATGTCACTTGCATAACAAATCAGGACCAGTAACCTTCCTCAGCTTTGGCACTGGACTCCCAGTACAGGGGGAGACAGATTTTTATGCATTAAAAACAATTAATCAAATAAGAACAATTAATTAAAATAAAATAATTAACCAGGATAGAAAATTAGTTAGTCTGACTAGTAATTGGAGGAAAGATTAAGGATTTTCCAAGTTGTGAGGGGGAGAGAGAACAGGTACAATTCTCTGACATCAGAGTAAGACATGTTCCATTGCCCCAAATATCTGTATTCAATCAAAGCAATGTTGAAACAGTACTGTTTAACCAGAGCAGGTCTAGTTTTCAGATAAGGCATATGAATTGCTTGAGATATATAATTGTGAGAAAACTCCTTGCATTGATCTTTGGATCTGACTGGGTTTCTGATCAGCATAACCTAGGTCCTCAGTTAAGGGTCTCTAAGCAACTAGTAGAGATGGTCCAGCTTCCCAGATACACAGGGTTAGGTTCAAACAACACAATAAGGTTTTCTCCCAATTTCCACAATTGAATAAAGTTTTCTCTGGTTGTTATTGGAATAATAAAATAGTATTAGAATAATTATTAAAATATTATTAACTTATTAATAACTTATCAATAATGGTTATTATTGATAATAGTTAATAATCTGATAATCATTATTATTGGAATAATAGTGGGAAGATGACTTGCTTCCTTCTCTACAACCATCTCTGGGATTCATTGGAGTTACCCAGGTCTTCTTCTTGTTCTGAAGCGGCAGTGTTCTGTGATGTATTTTTCACAGAGACATAGCTTCTGGGTAATTAATCATTTTTATTAATTATTGCTAGTGGATAATTAATAAAAGGGTGTCAGTGGCACTCTTGAAGCTAAAAGACCATTCATGCAGGCCTCTCAGTGCTTATATGTCCTTGGAAGAGTGGCTGTTCTTGACAGGCAACAATCAACTCTGATTGGTTAACAATTAATAAGAGGTGCACCTATGCTGACGAGGGGGTGGGGGACATGACTTTGACCATTCTTGCTCCCAGACCACCCCCAGTCTCGGGCAATCTAGACAAAGGATCTACCCCTCCACCTGAGCCTGCCATTGGAACACAATGGGTTGAAATTTGCCTTAGATTAAATCCTTTGTAAGGCTTTCTAGTTGAGTGGAGATTCCCACACAAGATTGAAAAGCCTGTATCTTAGGGATGGGGATTTGGGCAATCTCATCCATCAATGATGTCCTTCAGCAACTGAACAACCTACAGGTTTCTGGTTTCTAAATAAGGAAATCAGGAAGTAAAAAATCGTGGTGCTGATTCAATAATTGATTATTAATATGAGGGAAATAATCATTTCTCTCAGTTCTTTGGAGGTCAGCGTTTACTCATGATGATGGTGTCACTGTCCTGGATTCCATAATCTCTGAGGCTCTTGTAATCATGAAGTCTTTGACCTTGGAACTCTAGGAGCTGGGACTTTGCTGGGAGTCCCCTTGCCTCTTCAATCTTCTCCTTCAAGTCCTGGATGTAGTTATCAGGGTCAGCAGCGAAAACGTTGGTGTGGTTGTCAGGACCCTTAACAAAGATCTGGATCTCAGGTCTGAAGGTTTCCAGTAGGTAGACAACAATTCGGTAGAAGATCCCATGTTGGGCTAATGTGTCACTCCCTCTGAGGAGCCGCCTTTCACCACTTGGATCCTGGAAGGACAGACGTAGCTGACCTGTGAGTACTCGGTACTGTCTGATTTCCTCTTTCATCTTCCAGCTTGGGTCGTAGGGGTTCACCCAGAGCCTCCAGTCTTTCCAGTTAGACTGTCTCAGGACCACCTGAATATTTCTGGCTCCCTGGAAAGGAGGGAGATAAAAGTGATGAGGTGATGGCATCTGGACCCCTAAAAGGAATAGACTCCCCAAACCACTTCCAAAGGACATCAATGGCTCTTGGTGGGCAGATGTGTCCACTGCCCCAGAAAACACCACCACCCTCTGCAGGAGCATTTGTTGGTTTACCAAACCAAACACACTATTTATTCCTAGTGACAGCCTTATAGTGACAGCAACTGGTTACATATCTAACAACAACACAACAATTAGCATTTATATAGCCCCTACTATGTGCTAAGCACTCTGCTGAGCTGTTTATAAATATCTCATTTGATCCTCACAACAAAAGTAGGTGCTATTATTAAATCCATTTTACAGTTGAGGAAACCGAGGCAGACAGTGGTTAATCAACTTTGGGATCACACAACTAGCAAGTGTCTGAGGCTGGATTTGAACCCAGATCTTCTTAATTCCAAATCCAATGCCCTATCCACTGTGCCACCAAGCTGCCATCTAACAATTCCTTATACTTTCAGAGTGTTTAGTACTTAGATGAGTGTGTTTCTATCCGCATCAGTGGGAATGGGAAGATCTCTGGGACTGGAATTAGAAGATCCAGAGGAGTGGAGTTTGAAACTTGCCTTTGCCATGGTTAAATTCTTACCACGCTTTAGGCTTCAGTTGTTAGGGTGGTAGATACAGATACCTGATGTCTATAGAGAATGCTCAGATATTTACAATGCACTTTATGAACCCAGTCTCACTAGAGGCTCACATCAGACCTAGGAGGCAGGTGCTGCAGGCATTATTATCATCAGTGACATTTCACAGATAGATAAACTAAGGTTCAGAGAAGATTAGGAACTGATTAGGGTAGTACATGGTAGGGGGAGCAGTCAAACCCTGGTCCTCTTGACTATATTCCACCATATTGCCTCTCTGGCATTTGCCTAAGTGTTGACATTTGGCGGGGGGTGGTATGTGCATCTCTTGGTATAATCCCTTCCCTTTCTCTGCTCCTTCACCCAGTCCCAGGCTATCACTATGCATACCCCCCTCCCCACTCCCATCCCAGGGTCTTGATGCCACTGGTGTCTCCTTGGCCTTTTCACACAGTCACCCAGAGTGACTCTTCCCAAAGAGGGTAGCTGGCCTATCTCCACCTCTGGGCCTGGTCACCTCTACCAACCCAATTGGAAGCTGAAGAGTAACAGCAAAATCGACCCAGTACCCTCCACTGCATTTGCCCCACATGCTGGAATTCCTGCTTATGGGATTGCCCTCCCTTCATGATATCCAGTAATTCTAGGATCCTAGCTGACTCTCCATCCTGAGGGGAAGGCAGGCCAGGGGCTGTTACCAGGATTATTGTTGGAGAGTCAGCACAATGTAATGGAAAGAACTCTGGCTCTGGATTCAGAGGACCCAAGTTCAAATTCTGACCCTGATCTCTCTGCCAGATTCTTTGTCCTACCGAGCCCACTCCATGCTGTCCATCTGGGCCACAGAGGTGATCAAATAGGTGATCCTGTTCAAATTCTTCCTTAGGAGGGTCCCCAGGACCCTGGGGATGTTTGAGGGGGAGAGGCACAGGCTGGAGGTGGAGGGGGTGAGGAGGTCCAGCCATGGGCAGTGAGGCCTGTACCTGGACATCCCAGCTTTGGATTTCTTCATCATTCTTATTATAGCAGCAGTCCTGCTTCAGGCAGTGGGCAGCCTCCTGGGCCACCACATCCCATCTCTTTCCCTCTCCCACGTTGTTGGTAGGGTCCGCTGGGTCCAAGAGAATGGGTCTGGAACAGAAAGGTAGGATCAGGATGGGGCTCTGCCTTATCATTTAGCCCTCTCACTTCTTTCGCATGGAGCTTAAACCTGTTGCTTTGCAAGTTCATTCCACTGCTTCCAGTTCTGTCCCATGGGAACAAGCAGAACCGGTAGGATCCTTGTTCCATGGACAATGAACTGGTGAGCTGGAAAGAGTGCTGTGCCTAGAGTCAGGAAGACTCCAGTTCAGATCTAGCCTCACACACTTACTCATTTTCTTGGCCTCATTTTCAGTATGGCCTGAGGAGAAGAAAGCACTGGAGGCCAGGTTATAAGCACTGTTTGAAGGAATTGAGGAGGTTAACTCCGTCATGTGGAAGAGCAATCTAACTTATTGTACTTGGCTCTAGCAGAAGAAGGGGGGGAGAGAGAAGAGAGAGAGAGAAAGAGAGAGAGAGGGAGGGAAGGAGAGAGAGAGAAAGAGGGAGGGAGGGAGGGAAGGAGAGAGAGAGAAAGAGAGAGAGAGAAATAGAGAGAGAAATAGAGAGAGAAATAGAGAGAGAGAAAAGGAGAGAGAGAAAGGGAGAAATAGAGAGAAAGAGAGAAATAGAGAGAAAAGGAGAGAGACAGAGAGAGATGGAGAAAGACAGAGAGGGACAGAGAGAGAAGAGAGAGAAAGAAAGAGAAAGGGATAGAGAGAGATGAAGAGAGACAGAGAGGGACAGAGACAGACATAGAGAGAGAGAGAGAGAGAGAGAGAGAGAGGAGAGAGAAAGCAAGAGAAAGAAGGAGAGAGAGAAAGAAAGAAAAGAAGGAGAGGAGAGAAAATAAGAGAGGAGGAGAAGACAGAAAATGAGAATGAGAAAATGAGAGAGGACAGGAGAGAGAACAAGAAAAATGAAAGAGAGGGGGGAGAGAGGAGAGACAGAGAGAGGACAGAAAATGAAAATGAGAGAAAGTGAAAAAATGAGAGAGAGAGAAGAGGAGAGAGAATGAAAGAAGGAGGAAGAGGGAGAGAGAGAGATTTCAGTTTTTCCAGAATGGAAGGGGCTCCCTGAATGAAGACTGCTGCATTTCCCCTTAATGTAACTCTTTAAGCCAAGGCTGGATGACGTCTTGTTAGGAATGTCAAGGTGGGGATTCCTTTGGGGGTAACGATTACCTTGGATGGCTGCTGAGGTCCCTCCCAACCTGAGCTCTCTTCAGTTCTCTTTGAAAGAGAAGCAAGCACCATTCCAGGACTGCACTGGTGGGCTCTCCCTATATCTCATGCCATAGAGTCTTTGGCACTTCAGAGTTCATCTAACCTCGGCCCTTCCAGAAGCCCACATTCACCGCCCCCCCACCTCCCTGACCTGGGAGCATTCAGATGCTTCCCTTTGGGGTAAGAGATTGAGAACTAGAGGGTGGGAGAAGTGAAGGGGAACTGAATAAGCGGTTAAGCGCCTACTATGTGCTGAGTTCTTTAGAACATTATGCCATTTCATCCTCACCACAACCCTGAGAAGTAGGTGCCATTATTACTATTATGGGAGATGATACCCATCTTGCAGAAAACTAAAGAGGTCTTCTCCAAGCCTCATGTTCCGGGGGACAGAGGCAGCTGGATTTGTTGGAGGCGGGGGAGGGCAGGGATATCCTTGATATAAGTAATTCATTCCTACCCATGTCAGCCCCATTTTCCCTTTTCACTTTACGAAAGCCTTCACCTACTCATCTCCTGTATGGTTCCCCAATCTCACTCCTTCCCCATGAGAAAAGAAGCACCCCCTCCCCTTCCTTCTCATGTCCCCACTCCCCAAGAGAACAGAGGCAGGGAGAAAGGAGTAGGGCACCTATTTTTCTTTAGTTTCTGTTTCACAAAGTCTCGAATGATGGTGTTTTCAAAGTTGTAATTTGTGGTCCAATAGATGCATATGTTTTCATAATCCCGGAGCAGCTCCATCACAGTCACGAAGCCTTCTTCAGTGTTGAAGTTCTCGGCTTTCTGAGTTCCGGTCTCCCAAGCATAAATGGTCAGCAGTTCCAGGGCATATTTGGGGGGCAGAAAGGTTCGGGGGTACTTAGCTTTCACTTTCTATGAAAAAAAAGAGCAAGACCATCCTTCATGAGTTACAGTCAATCAATCATTCAGCCAACACACATTTATTAATGAATGAAAAAATATCAAGAACTAACACTTTCTTGAAGCCAGGCACTGTGCTAGGTCCCAGGGATGGCAAGGTAAAAATGAAAACAGCCTCTGCCACCAAGGAGGTTACATTCTAGTAGAGGAGACAACATTTACATGGATTTTAGATTCCTAGTAAATACCAGTTAATTTTAGGGATAGCAACACTAGCAGCTAGGTGATGGTGTTTGAATTGAGCCTTGAAGGAGATTTTAACAGGCAGAGGTGAACAGAGAGTGTAGTCCAGGCATGGGGCACAGTCTATGCAAAGGCATAGAGATTAGAGATGGAGTGTCATATTATGGAATGGCAAGAAGGCCCATTTGGTTGGACAGTAGAATATGGGAAAGTGAGTAATGTATAATATGGTTGGAAAGGTAGATTGGAGATATCATTGAGCTCAGGGTAGTCATGGCTTGACCTATCACTTTGACAGCTGTGTGTAGAATGGAGCTGGGAGGGGACAGCCTAGAGATAGGGGGATCAATAGAGAGCTATTGGAATAATCCAGGTGAGAGGTGATAAAGGCCTGAATTAGTGGAGTGCCTGTGTGAGTAGAGAGAAGGGTATAATGATAAGGGACGCTGTAGAGATGGAAACAAGACTTGGCAACTGATTGGATGTGTGGAGTGAGAAAAAGTCAGAAAATGAAGATGATTCTGAGCTAGTGAACCTGGGCCAAAACCCCAAAAGAACTCCTAGCATCAAGGTTTTCAATGCCACTCAGTTTCTAGGGTTTACAAGGTCACCTTAAATGCTTGTGTTTATTTATTTTTTGATTTCATTCATTGGCCGGAATGCCAGTAGTTTTAAAGTTTACAAGGCACTTGACAAATATTAACTCTTCCTAGACTCTCTAGTATCCCTGACAAAGGGTCAACCCTATGAAATAAATGTTATTATCACCCCCATTTCACCACTGAGAAAATTGAGGCTGATAAAGTTTGAGTTGATTTGTCCAGGATCACACAGCTAGTGTGTGTTTGAAGCAGCATTTGAACTCAGGTCTTCCAGATTCCAGGTCCAGCACTCTAATCTCTGTACCCTTTAACTGACAATGTACTAAATTATCTGGCATGGGCCCAAAGATTTGGCCAGCAGGAAGTGAGGTTGGGCTTAGGAAAAGCTGCCTCTGCTCTGGAAAGAGTAAAAATTTCAATAAAAAGGAAAAGTTTTAGTCCAGCTGGGCATCCTTGGGTGAGGTATCCTACTTCTCATGTGGACTGTTCTATGGAGCCAGCATCTCAAGAACTAAGAGTTGGGAGGGATCCAAGAGGCCATGGAGTGAATTCAATTCATACCTGGTCAAGGTTGTCTTCCCTGGTATTCCTGACAAAGGGTCATCCCGTCTCTGCTTAAAGATCTCCCTTGAATCTGTTCCACTTTGGCACAGCTCTCATTGACAGGAAGGTTCCCCTGACTTCAAGATGGCATCTCTATACCTTCCCTCCTGCATTGCTTTTGGTTCTAAATAAGGGTCTTCCACAGGGTAGCCTTTCAGATACTTGAGGATAGCTCTGGTGTCTCTCTGATCCTTCTTCTTTCTTCAGGTTAACTATTCTTCATTCTTTCAACCAGTGCCCATGTGGCATGGTCTCAGGTCTTCTCATAATCTTGGTAAACCTCTTTTGGGCAAGCCACAACTTGACTTTCCTACAGTATCATGTTTGGAATTGTGCTTCAGACATGATTGGACCAGGGAAGACTGCAGCAGAAGTGCCTCCTCCCTTGTTGTAGACCCTGTCTCAATACATCCTAGGATGAGTTTAGATTTTGATGGATGCTGTGTCATACCACTGACACGCTGAACTTGCAGGATAGGATCATGGATCCTAGAATCCTAAGCTGGAAGGGACCTCAGAGACCACCTAGTCCAATCCACTCACTTTATAGATGATGCAACAGGTGGAGGAAACCCAAAGTGACTTACCCAAGGTCACAAAGGGAGTAAGAGGAGGGTTCAAATTCATCCTCAGACACTTACTAACTGTGGGACCCTGGCCAAGTCCTCAACTCTCTGCAATCTGGCTTCTGACCTCATATTGCCACTTCAATGGCTCTCTCCAAAGTCACCAATGATTTCTTAGGTGGCAAATTCAGTAGCCTTTTTCTCAATCCTCATTCTCCTTGACCTCTCTGCAGCCTTTGATCCTGTTTATCATTCTCTCCTGCTAAATACTCTCTTCTTTCTAGGTTTTCAGGGCACCCTTCCTTTTGGTTCTCCTCCTACCTGCCTTACCACTTTTTCTGTTTCCTTTGTTAGATCTTTCTCCAGATCAAAGCCTTGTACATGTCCTTCAGGGCTCTGTCCTGGACCCTCTTCTATACTACTACTACTTTACTTGGTAACCTCATCATCTCCCATGGAATTAATTGCCATCTCTATATCCAAAAATGGAACTCATTATCTTTCCCCCTAAACCCTTCCCCCCTCCCACCTTCTCTATGACTGTCCTCCCAATCCCTCAGGCTCACAACCTAGGTGTCATCCTGGATGCTTCAACTTTCTCTCAACCTCCAAATCCAATATGGTTCCAAGGCCTGTCAATTTCACCTCTGCAACATCTCTCATCAATTTCACCTCTGCAGCATCTCTGGTTGATTTGACCTCTGCAGCATCTCTCGAATATGTCATCTTCTCTCCTCTGACACCGCCCCTACCCTGGTGCACACCTTCATCACCTTACACCTGGACTATTGAAATAGCTGCTGAGGCATCTGCCTGCCTCAAGGCTCTCTTCGTTTCAGTCCATCCTCCATTCAGTTACTAAAGTGATGAAGTGCAGGTCTGATCATGTCACCCACCCCACCCCAACTCAATAAACTCTAGTCTGCAGCATATACAAAGTCCTCTATTTGTCATTCAAAGTCCTTCATAACCTGCCCCCTCCTACCTTTCCAGTCTCCTTCCACCTTACTTCACACTTCCTCTTTTCCCTTTCTCATCTTCTTCCTTCCCCTGCCCCAAATCCTATCCCCAGGGTTCTCTAAGATCTGGTGACACTGGCCTCCTGGCTGTTCCTCAAACAAGACACTCCATCTCTTGACTGGGCATTTTCTCTGGCTGTCCCTCATACTCAGAATGCCCTTCTTCCTCATCATCTCTGTCTCCTGGCTTCCTTCCAGTCCCAGTTAAAAGCCCACACTCTATAGGAAGCCTTTCCCTGGTCCCTTTTAGTTTTAGTGCCTTCTCTCTGTTGACTAACTCCAATTTATCCTATACATAGCTTGTTGTACATAGTTGCTTGCATATTGTATCCCCCATTAGACCGAGCTCCTTGAGAGCAGGGAT
Organism: Trichosurus vulpecula; assembly: GCF_011100635.1. Taxonomy (NCBI): domain Eukaryota; kingdom Metazoa; phylum Chordata; class Mammalia; order Diprotodontia; family Phalangeridae; genus Trichosurus; species Trichosurus vulpecula. The sequence goes on along the minus strand of NC_050573.1, from coordinate 23,237,816 downwards.
TGTCTAACCTTTCTTTGTGTCTGCAGAGCTTAGTACAGTTCCTGACACGTGGAAGGTTTATTGAATGACTAACTGATCTCTATCTGCTTCAGTTTAAGTGTTAAGATAGCCTCTGTTTGCTTCAGTTTTCGTAAGCGTAGATGACGATAATTATAACACCTACCTCCTAGGCTTGTTGTGCAGACCAAATGTCATAATCTTTGAAAGCTGCTAGCTAGTTGTAATTATTCCTTTGATTTACCAGTACAATAACTCTGTCAAAAAAGAAGTGGGGTGAGCCTAGAATGACCTGGTCCTGAGTAAGTCTGACAGGTTCTTTTGTGATCCCTGTTAACCTTTCTAAGGGCCTACATACCATTCTTTGAAGGAGGAATTAAGGACGGTGTCAAGATAGGATCTCAAGACCTTAGTAAGCCATTCCAATGGGTCACCCTGTTGGTTCCAGGGACTTCGAGTCCAGGAAGAAGCCAGAAACAGAGACTCACTGCAAATTAGTCCAGTATTAGCCCCATTTCTGCTTAGCATAGTATCCAGCACATTATAAGCATTTAATAAATATTTTATCTATCTCTTTATAATAGATAGAAAGAGGGGAGAGAAGGGAAGAGGCATCACTAGGTGCCAAGCACTTTACCAATATCATCTTACTTGATCCTCACAACAACTCTGGGAGGTAGGTGCTATTTTTTATTCCCATTTTACAGATGAGGAAACTGAGGCTGAGAGAGGTGCCTAAGGTCACATAGCTGGTGTCTGAGGCTGGATTTAAACTCAGGTCTTCCTGACTCCAGATCTGGTGCTCTATCGCATGTACCACCTACCTACTGAAATGTGTATGTATGTATAATACATACATTTATGTAATATATATCTATATATCTATTTGTCCATTATCTTTTTGTCTGTCTATCTATCTATATATCTATCTGTCTGTCTGTCTGTCTGTCTATGCACTCATCCATCCATCTATCTATCTATCTATCTATCTATCTATCTATCTATCTATCTATCTATCTATCCATCCATCCATCTCCATTTCTCACCTCCCTCTCCATCTATCCATCCATCTATCCATTCATTCATCTATCTATCTATCTATCTATCTATCTATCTATCTATCTATCTATCCATCTGTCGGTCTGTCTGACTTCACATCTCTGCTCAGGACATTTTGCTATCCTGGTGCTTATTTAGTCTGGGTCCTTCTGGGCCAGTCTCTTTTCCTCTGTGGACTTTTTTCTTATCCCTAAAATGAGAGGTAGGCTAAACGATCTCTAAGGTCCCTTCTATCTCTATTAAAACAAACAACTGATATTCATTTATATCTTCAAAGTTTACAAAGCTCTTAACAAACATTGTTTTCTTTGAGACTCACAAAATTTCTGTGAGGTAGGTTCTCTTCCTAGCCCTATTTTAAAGATGAAGCTGAGACCTGTAGAAGTTAGATGACTTGGCCAGGGTCACACAGCTTGTAAGCTGTGCCCATGAAGGTTGGAGCTTTGAACTTGGGTCTTCCTCAAACCAAGGAGGGTATGCTATAGAGTTTTCATGCTGACTTTCCAACAATATGGCCCTGAGAAATGGTGACCTATCACATACTTACATCGTATTTTTCCTAGTCATAGGGATTTGAGTCAGAAAGTTAAAATGACCTAGTGGGTGGAGTCTGGGCCTCTCAGTCAGGAAGACCAGTTAAATTTCATCTTCTTCACTTACCCTCTGGGGACCCCAGGTAACTCTAAGACTAAGTCATAGGATAGGTCCTGTTCTTTACTGGTAGAGGTTGGTAGAGGCCTCCTCATTGGGAGGCCCCTGTCTTACCATGGGTCATACTCTAAGAGCTTAGGGTTGTCTCATGGGTCATCAGAGAGGTCAGCAGTGGGCAAGCAGGGGGTCCTGCTGAGACCATAGAGGGTCCTGTGGATACAACTCAAGAGCAGCTATCTAGACCTCTTCTGGGAGATAGGGGCTGTGGTGATGTAACAACCCTACCCAGAATTCTGCTTATCCGCATGTACATTTCATAGAAGCCCAGATTTACAACTGGAAAGGACCTTAGAGGACATCTAGTCTGACCCTCATATTTTGTAGAGAAGGAAACTGAGGTCCAGAGAAGAGCTTATCCAAGGTCACATAGGCAGTTAGGAGCAGGGGCAGGATCAGAACCCAGATCCTCTGACTCCAATCTTTCCAAAGGAATACTATGGGTGTGTCCCATCCTCTTTTTAGATTATCCCTTGTTCATTTGACCTCTCTGACCCCTGGCAGTGAGGACCCCCCCCCCCGCCCACCTTTCTTCTACCATGGGGCTCACCTTCAGATACCAATGCTTCACCAGCCGAAGGAGGATCTTCACCTTGGCTGGCCTGTGCTTGAAAAAATTCCTCTGCAATTCAGTGAAGGACGAAGAGAACTCGCCAGCCTTGCTTCCACTCTTTATTAGATTTTCATAGACCTCTGAAGGTGGCCTCTCATTTGGGGCAAGATTTCCTGTAGGGAGGGGACACAGAGCAAATCCTGAATGTGGGGACAGGAAGATCTCTCTGGAGAAAAGTTGGAGGATTCCTTCTCTTGGAAAGTTGGGCTGGCATTACCTGGGGGTTTGGACTCCCCAATGCCCACCCCCCAGATACTCAGAATCACAATCTCAGAGGGGGAAGAGACCTCAAATGCCATCTATTCCCACCAGGAGTGAGCTAATAAATGTTTAACAACTGGTTCTCTGAAAAAAAAATGATGCCTGATACACTTTCAACATTTCCTCTATAACTTATTATTATAATGTTATTATCATGCTAATCTATGTTAATTTCATGTGAGTAACATGGAAATGTTATCATTAACATTTTATCCATCACTTTTTCAAGTCTAGACAAGCTACAAAACAATAAATCGAACCTTGATTTGTAGCTTGAGATTTCCAAGGCATAAATGCTCACCCTGAAAATTTAACAATTGACTCTCCAGAGTGGGATCCAGCTGGCTCTAGTCCACCCTTGAGTTCCACCCGTACCTGAACAACATGTCTCCCTACAAGATGCCCACCCAGTAGGGGGCCATTCAACTTTCGTAAAATGGAGCTCATCATCTACTCTTCCACTCTCCAAACTCATCTGTCTCCTTAACTTCTTTATATTTGTCCAAATGAAATAACATATGTAAACCTTGAGGTGATACATATATATATATTACATATATATTAGATTATACATGTGTATATATATACATACATACACATACATACATATATATATATATATATACATATATATGTATAAAAGTGCTACCTATTATTATCGTAACCATCACCATTATTTCCATCCAGGACACTACCATTTTCCCAGTTATTTTTTTTTCTAGTTTTATTCAGTTGTGTCCAACTCTTTGTGACCTCATTTGGGGTTTTCTTGGCAAAGATACTGGAGTGATTTGCCATTTCCTTCTCCAGCTTGTTTTACTGAAGAGGAAACTGAGGCAGAGTTAAGTAACTTGTCCAGGGTCACACAGCTAGTAAATGTCTGGAGCTGGATTTGATTTATGGTGACTTTATATGTTGTGTCCCCCATTAGCCTGTGAGTTCCTTGAGGGCAGGAACTTTCTTTGTGTCTCCGGCACTTAGCCCAGTGCCTAGTTAATAAGAGGCTTAATTGGACCTTGCTTAAGAGGCTTTTGAGCACTGCCCTCCAGACCTCTTCTCTCCAGCCTGGCACTGTTGCCTCATGCCCCGTGGGAGACACCGCTCTTCCCTTACCCAGGGCATCGAAGGCTGGCAGCACATTCACTTTAATAGGCTCACTCATCCTCCTCGCCTGGATGTAGAAGGACAGGAATCGAGGAGGAGTTGCGCCTGGACGCCGTGACTGTCTCACAGTAATTCTCTGAATGTCGAAGGCCAGGCTCTCACGACACCTGGTGAGCCTCTCCTCCATATGTGTGACGATGTGACCTCGGAGCTTGATTTGCTCTTGGAAGCTGGAGAAACAGCTCAGGAAGATGACCAGGTCCACATCAGAGCCATGGTTTAGGGTTGTCCCTTTCCCGACAGAGCCTCCCTGCCAAGGACAGACCAGGTGCATTATCAGCCCAAGCAACGTTAACCTTGAGCGGCCCTTGACCCAAGAGAGAAATCTCTGGGGGCTCGGAGGTGGAGCATTTGTGGACAGACTCCTTGGACTCCATCACCCAGTTTATACATATGTTGCATTTAATTTTTTGTTTAATTCTGTTTAAAATTCCTGTTTCCCCATCAATAGAATGTAAGTTTCTTGAGGGCAGGGATTGTTTTATTTTTCTTTGTATCCTTAACACCTAGCACAGTGTCTGGTACTTAGTAGGTACTTAATAAGTGTTGAATGAATGAACTATATAAGACACTTTTTGAACTACCTCAGTCTTAAGAGAAGTTGGGGGCTAGGTAAAGGCAACCCTCCATGCTGATTTTCAGTAAATGCCTACAATTAGGAGAAATAGAAAGCTTCTGCTTGTCCAATTTGGGAGCCTTTGACTTCAGACCACCCCTGAACATTTTAATATTTAGATCAAGTTGTGTGACCTTGGGCAAGTCACTGGACCTTTTGACGTCCCAGTTTATTATCTAGAAAATAAAGGGATTAGACTGGTTGGGCTCAGAGATCCTTTCTAAATCTACATGTAGAGTTCTGTAATTCCAAAGCAGAATGGGCCAACTTGAGTGGAGTGGAGAATTCTCCCTTATTGGGAGTTTTAAGTTACTTCTTCATTTCGGATTACTCCAGCACTCAGTCCTCCTCCCGCCTGCTACTGGGTGGTCTTGGGAACTGCCATGTCCCAACGCCAGTCAGCAGAAATCCTCAAAATGCTGTCTCCCAACTCTGACCACAACACTTCATGGTGCTGCCCACACTATCACCTCCCAGCCCTGGCGGGGACAGCCTGGGGCTCTCCTCACACTGCCACCTCCCACAAGGATTTTGGCCTCCAGTTATTAAGAGTCAGGGGACTGAGGAATCAGGGAGGGGCCCAGGATAGTCGCCGGGACATTGGCAAAAGCTAGAGACTTGGGTATATCCCATTAGAGAAAATGGAATAGGGGAGAGAATAAGCATTTATTAAGTACCTACTATGTTCTAGGCACTTCATAAATATTATTTCATTTGGAGATCTGGGAACCTCAGATCATCCTTTCTTTATGAAGTGTACTAGATTTAGAGATGGAAGGAACCTCAGACACCAAATAGTCCAATTCCCTCATCTTACTAAGGGAGAAAGTGAGGACAGGGAGGTGAAATCACTTGCCCACAGCCATCCAGATAGCCCATGCCAGAGGCAGCATTGGAATCCCTATCCTCTGACTTGCAATGATTTCTCCTGCTACAGGTTTCCTTCCTCTCCCCTCTTCCCCCTCTCCCCCACTCCCCTACCAAGGGCAGCCTCTGGGATATCCCTGGGTTCTCAGGCAGTCCAGCTGGCTACCTAACCTCTGACCTCTACCCACACTGGATGGAGAACAGGTGAAGGGCCACTCCCCAGAACTTCCTTGCTCTTCTCACCTTGACCACCTTCTTCACCCTAACCTCTCGATCCAAGAAGATCTGGGTGTGGAAGCACTGGGCTCTCAGGAACCCCTCGATCCTCTTAAAGACATTCTCAACCTCTTCCTTCCACTCCACATCTGGTTGGAGATTCTGAGCCACAAAAGCATCCAGTTTCCCAGCTGGAATCTGGTACAAATCAGGGTGGGATGCCATCAGGACCTGTGGCTACAGGGTGTTGTTGCTCGTCCTTGTTCTCGGAGAGCCAGGGGCAGCACAAGGGTGATGTTGTCAGCCTTATTCTCTCCCCTAGAATCTTTGAAGTTCAGTTAAGACTCAGCTGGTTTGGGGCAATGCCCATTCAACGACTAAGGGCTAGAAAAGAATTGAGACAAAATGCCACAGCCGATCATTCTGAGTGAGGAGCCGAAGAAGCAGCCCAGGAATAGGGCGGATCCTGCCCAGTAGCCAGCCCACCTTCTTAAGGAGGCTCATCCTCATCTGGTCTCAGGGGATACTGGGTAGGCTGATGGGTTAGGTCTGGGGAGGGGGGCAAGGCAGAGCTGTCAGCTTCCTGGTGTGAGGCAAGGTGAGCCCAAAGGGCTCCGGGTGCCTCAGAGAGCCCCTTCTCTTCCTGCTCCACCTTAAGAAATCTGGTTAGAAAAAAAGAAATGAAAAGTAGCCCAGACTTTCACTGTTTTCCTATCCCAGTAAGTTTCATTTCTCTCCTTTTTGAGGAAACTGAAACTGCCCTGATCCTTTCTACTGTGGAACAGTAGGGGTCACTCTCCCCTGAGGGTATTGAAAATGAATGGTTCCGAACTTCCTCTTTTAAATTCATAGAAAGCTGTTTTTATTTTGTTTTCTTTTTCTCAAACTATACGGTCCCAGCTGGAGACAGAGAGAGTGAAGGGAAAGAGAAAGAGGTGGAGCAGAGTCAGAGATACACACACACACACACACACACACACAGAGAAAGAGACAGTGAAACAAAGAGACAGAGACAGATAGAGACAAAGGGATAGGCATAGAGAAAGAGATAGAGTGAAAGAGAGAGAGACAGAGAGAGAGAGAGACAGAGAGAGACAGAGACAGAGAGACAGAGAGAGACAGAGAGAGAGAGAATTATTTCACATTGGATGAAGGTTTGGTATCTGGGATGAAAACAACTTTCTGTTCAGTGCCTTTAAGTATCAAAGATCTGGAAGATACCTTGGAAGTCCCTTCCAAATCTCTTCATTTTACAGATCAGGAAACTGAGGCACAGAGCAGTAATGTGACTTTTCCAGGGTCACATGGATTAAGTATCTGAGGCAGGATTCAAACTCAGATCTTTATGGCTAAAACCACAAGAGGCTCCCCCATCCTCAGGTACCCACACTCAGCCTGTGAATAAAGGGATGAAAGAAACTGTACTTGTCTGGGTTAATGACAAGTGCTTATGGCAGAATAAAAGAACACGTTTAGGGAGGAGTATCATTCTGACCCCCTAAAGATGGGCAGAAGTTCAAGTTCATTCCTTCACATTCCTGATACAGGAAAGGGGCTCCTCGCCCCTTTGCCTCCATCTCTGCAGTATCCGAAGACATGTAGGGGAGTCTGCTGAGCTGCTATTACCAAACTCTTCTGCTTTTGCTGATTCCTCCACGTTGCCAGGCCTGTGGCTGTGGGAGGGATGCCTCTCCTCTCTCCCTCCCTCCCTGACTCTCTTCTTCTCTCTCTCCTTCTCTCTCCCTCCATTCCTCCCTCCCTCCCTCCCTCCCTCTCTCTCTCTCTCTCTCTCTCTCTCTCTCTCTCTCTCTCTCCCCCAGTCCCTGGCACAAAGTAGGCACTTGTCGACTTTATTTTTCCTCCCTCTCCCCTTTCTCACACTGAACAAAAAATGAAAAAAAGACAGAAGCCCCTAAGAATAACCATGCATACTTAAGCACATCTCTCATTGTCCGTGTCCAAAAATGTATGGCTCATCTGTGTCTTGAGTCCATGCCCTCTCTGTCTGGGTGTGGGCACCAGGCTTTACCTTTGGTTTTCTGGAATTGTGGCTCATTGCACTTATCAGAATTTGAAATTTTTTCCAAGCTGCTTTTCTTTCCAATGTTATCTGCATCATTTCATACAGGGTTTCATACAGGTCTTCCAGTTTACTCTGAAATTGGCCATTGTGTCACTTCTCATGGCACAATTGTATTTCCTCATATTCATATACCATAATTTGTTTACCTGTTTCCCAGTAAGTGGCAAACCCCTAAGCTTCCAGTTTTTTGCTACTAGGAAAAGAGCACCTACAAATATTTTTGTATGTGTGGGTCCTTTTTTTGATTCTTTTTGGGGCCAAGTAGTAACATCACTATCACAGGAAACGCCCTGTGGCAAACTTATGGGGGAGACATGAACAACAGTCACACAAGATAGATGGACCTACATGTGCTGAGAAGTGTCTCATTGAAATATATGTCCATATCGATGAGATGATAGATCCATTTGACCATTTGAATAAATGCAAAATCTTAGACTTAGGTCCTAAAAAAGCAACTTCCCAAGTACAAGATAGGGGAGGTATACTGGGACAGAAATCTGTTTGAAAAAGATTTGGGGAGTTTAGTGGACCACAAGCTCAATATGAGTCAATAGGATAGTGTGACAGCCCCCCCCTTCCAAAAAAAGGGCAATCTTGGGTTACATTGATTGGTACAAATTTCATGAATAAGGAGGTGAAAGTCTTATAGTTCTCTACTCTAGTCAGACCACAGCTGGGGATCCTGTGTTCAGTTCTGGGCACCATAGTTTAAGCAGAATGCTGATAAGTTGGAGAGCATTTTGAGGAGAAGGACAACCAGGATGACTAAGGGCCTGGAGCTTATGTCATATGAGGATAAGCTGAAGGAATTGAGGTGTTTAGCCTGCAGAAGAGAAGGTTTGGAAGATGAAAGATGTCTTCAAGTAACCAAAGGACCGCCATGTGGAAGAGGAATCAGGCTAATTCTGTTTGTTCCACAGGTCGGAAGTAGGTGTAATGATTGGAGGATATGGAGGCTAGTTTAGGCGTGATGGCAAAAAACACACCCTGCCCCCAGACCCAACTCCATAAAAATTCAAGCTGTCCCATAGTGGAACAACCTGTTTCAGGAGGCAGTGGCTTCCCAAGGAAGTCATTCGTTACAGGGCTTCAAGAAAAGACTTGTCAGTTGTGTTGGATGGGGATTCTTGGCGGGGAGTTGGGGGGGTCATGGGGTGGATGAAGTGGCTGCCAAGGGCTTTTCTAGTCCTAGAATTCTGTGATTCTGCCACAGACAGTTACTAGATCCCGCCCCAAGTGTTCTCTCACTTCCACCTTCCCATCTCCTCCTCCTCTTTGCTTTCTCTTTCCCTCCCCTCTCTCTTCCCTTTTCTTCCCCTCTCCCTTCCCGTTCCCTTTCCCCCTCTTCTCATTCTCATTCCCTCTCACTTTCACTTTCCTTCTCCCTTGCCTTTCTCTCCCCACCCTGTCCCTTTCTCTCCCCCTCTTCCCTTTCCCTTCCCTTCTCCTCCCCTTCCCCCTTTCTCCCCTTTCCCTTTACAACCCCTTTTTTCTCTTTCCCTCCCAATTTCCTTTTCCTTCCTTTTCCCCTTCCTTTCCCCACCCTTCACTTTCCCTCCTTTCCATCTCCTCCTTTTCCCCTTCCCTTTGTCTTCCCTTCTCCCTTCCCTTTCCCTTCTCCTGCCCTGCCTTGCTGTGCACCGGCAGGATCAAACCTCACACCCTGGGTGTTTGTCCTCTCAAGCCTCTTTCCCTCTCCTTTCACTTTCCCTCTCTTCTCCTTTCCTTTTTGCTCCTCTTCCATTTACTTTCTCTTTCCTTCTCCCTTCTCTCTGGTCTCCTCACCTCCCTCTTTACTTTCTCTTCCCCTCTCCCTTCCCTTTCCCTTTCCATTTTTCTTTCTCTTTCCCTTCCCTCTTCCTCTCCTTCTCCTTTCCCTTCTCCTGCCCTGCCTTGCTGTGCACCAGCAGGATCAAACCCCACACCCAGGATGTCTGCTCTCTCATACCCCACTTCTTTGAGGAAGTAGGATCTCTGCCTCTTCCCCGCTGTGTCTCCAGATACTCCCTAAGCGGCAATTCCAGCCACTGCAGACTTCATTGGTTTTTCTAGAAGGACACCTCACTCAAAATCCTTCTGGAGTTTGGTGCTGGAGTCCTAACTTGATTTCAGCACAAGTATATCTTTCCTTAACCTCTCTTTGGGTCTACTCAATTTCAGCAAAAAATTTGTCCAGAGCCTACTCTGTACAGAGCTTTGTAAAGGCATTGGAGAGATGCAAAATTTTAGTCAGGACTTTGTCTCAGGCCTCATGGAGCTTACAGTGCAGCAGCAGGGGGAGACAGATAATTATAATATCTAATATTTCACAAAAAATGTGAGTGGGATGAATGAAAGTCTCTCATTTAAGGAAAAGGATACTTAATATTTTAGCTTCCATAATGCCTGAACTATATATTTAAGTTTAAGAATTAAACTCCACCCCCGCTTTTCCCCTGCTTAAACTTGCACATACACCACATATATCCACATCCTGCATACACATAGGGTTAGTATGCTTGTAACGGCTGTCTGTTAGTTTGAGGTTAAGGTGTTAGATTAAGAATCTTTACTTGTTTCAAGAATGTGAGGCCAACTACCCCACCCCCACCACGGATGGGGATAGAGGTCCAGGGGGTTTTGGGGGCTTCTTAGAATTGTTTTTGTAAGGGGGTCTTAGGGGGGCCCTTTAAGGGGTATATAAACTGACTGTCTGCCTTCTGAAACTTGCCTCCCCACCCTAGACCATTCTGGAGTGGGCGATGCCCAATTCTCCCGCGAGACTTGCAAATAAAGCCTCTATCTTTACCTTGAGAAACCTCTGATTGTTATTTCATTTTGGGGGATTACTGTCCCACACAAGTGCAATAGAGATCTTAATGGGATTTGAGGGGGAAGGCAGGTATTGACCAGAAGGATGATGGAAGACTTCTTGGAGGAAGTGACATTTTAGTTGGTGTTTAGTGACCCGGGAGACTTCCCCAAAAGGGTCCTACAGAATATTTTTATAGCACCTCTCTGCCAAGTTTCATCTGGGGGCCTCCTAGTTTCGGTATTTGGTTATGTGATCAACACCTCCATGATCGCCTTTCCTCTCTCCCTGACCCAACCTCCAGTCTCATTAGCCTGGATTTTATAGAATTATTTCCCTGACAGAGTCTTTAGGAGACAGCTCTTCTTGGGATGGGATGGAGGGTTAGGGCAGGCTGGAACTTGGGGAGTTCTCAGCCCACTCGAAGTACTGGAATGGGAAGGGACGAAGGACGGAAATGCACCACAATGTCCAGAAGAGGGTAGCAGAGGACTGACAGAATACTGGTTCTTATTGCAAAGAATTGGATGTTGGGGGCAGATGTGCAGCAAGGAAAAGGGGAACTCTGGGCTTTTGTGCAACAGGTGAAATTCATAGGACTGAGAGTGGAAGAGATGTTTAGAGTGCAGGATGTCAGAGCTGGAAGGGGCTGTTCCAATGTTCACATTCGGTTGTTTCAGTCATACCTGACTCTCCATGACTCCATTTGGGGTTTTCTTGGCAGAGATGCTGAAGTGGTTTACCATTTCCTTCTTTAACTCAGTTTACAGATGAGGAAACTGAGGCAAACAGGATTTAGTGACTTGCCTGGGGTCACACAGCTAGGAAGTGTCTAAGGCTGGATTTGAACTCATGAAGATGAGTCATCCCAATTCTAAGCCCAGTGTTCTATCTATTACACCACTTAGCTGCCCCAAACAATTGTGGCCCTTATGGGGATCAGACCCTAGCACCACACTCTAACCAGCTGAGCTAACTGGCCATTTTCCCCATAGAACAGGGACTTTTGGAGCTGGAAGGGGCTTTAGAACAAGGAATGTCAGGGCTGGGAGGGTCCTTAGAAGACGGAATGTCAGGGCTGGAGAGGCCTTAGAGATCACTACTTAAACCCTTTCTTCTTATAGGTTAGGGAATAGAGGTCCATGGAGGGAAACTAACCTGTTCAGGGTCACAAAATAATAAGGGACAAGTTATCTTGAAGTCAACAAATCTGCGTCCACTTCTTCCTTTATCTTCCCCACATTTCTCCCTCCTCCCCTCTTGAGATAGCACACTGATCTTGTTCTCTTGCCTTTTTCAGAAATTTGCTTTGAGAACAGTCATTTACATGCTAATATGAATACATTCCTCTTTGTCTCTAATTCTAATTGCTTTGTATCTTGTTCAAGGATAATTTTGAGAATGGGGCAGATGCTCCAGGTGAGGCAACTGACTCCTCTTCCCACTGGAGTCTCTGTTGGCTTCTAGAAGGACAGGAAGGTCCTTCTGAGATCTCCATGCTTCCTTCTCACATATCATAGGAAGATATACTTTTAGAGCTGGGGTGGCTCTTCCAGATTGCTTAGTCCAATCCTCTTGCTTCACTGAAGAGAACATGACACCCAGACTAGAGAAGTGATTTGACCAAGGTTATTCAACTCAATAGTAACTAAGCTAGAATTTTAAACCAGATTTCCTGATATGAGGTGTCCAGGGTTCTCTCTGTTATCTAATAGATCAATGACTCAGCTCATGACTTATTAGGAGGCTCCTATCTACCCAGCTGAGAAAAATATGAACCCCAGAGTCATTGATTTATTAGATAACAGAACTTTAGAATCTCAAATGTCAGGAAGGGGAGGGACCTCAGAGGCCATCTTTGCTCCATACCTGAACAAGAATCTCCTTGAGAACATAGCTAACAGGTGGTTGTCTGAGGCTTGAAGAACCAGAGGTAGTCCAATCCTCTTTTGGATGACTAATCATCAGGGAGTTTTCCCTGATATTAAGCTTAAATTTGATTTAAGCTCTGGGTCTTTCCATTGGCTATTCACTATACCTGGAATGCTTGCCCTCCTCATCTCTGCCTCCTGCTGCCTTCAAGCCTTAGCTAAAATTTCTCCTTCTATAGGAAGCTTCCTCTAGATGGATAGATGGATGGATGGATAGATAAAGAGATAGATGGATGGATGGATGGATGGATGGTAGGATGGATAGATCAATTGATGGATGGATGGATGGATGGATGGATGGATGGTAGGATGGATAGATCGATTGATAGATGGATGGATGGATGGATAGATAAAGAGGTAGATGGATGGATGGATGGGTGGTAGGATGGATAGATGGATTGATAGATGGATAGATGGATGGATGGCTAGAGAGCTAGATGGAGAGATAGACAGATCCTTTTCAATGCTAGTGCTTTTTTCCCTGTTGATTATTTCTAATTTTCCTGTATAGAGCTGATTTGTTCATAATTATTTGCCTATTGTCTTGCCCATTATGACTGTGAACTTCTCAAAAGAAAGGACTGCTTTCTGTCTTTCTTTGTACACTATGCATCTACCATAGTGGTTGGCACATAGTATGCATTTAATAAATGTTTTTTTGGCTACTTGACTGACACCTTAATGTCTTAGATCAGTGTCTCTGGGCCAAGCAGAATAAGTCCAATCCCTCTTTGGCCCTTTAAAAATTTGAATACAGCCATCATACTCCTGCCCTTCTGCCCTAAGTCTTCTCTTTTCCAGCCTAGACATCCCTGGTTCAGTCCATTGATTATCCATCATATGGCATGGCCTCAATAGATTTCTTGGTTGTCCTCCAGTGGTTGTTCTCTAGTTTATCTATGTCCTTCCTGAAGGGTGATTCTTCAAATTGAATACAGTTGTCCATTTGTGTTCCAATGAGGGCAGAGTAAGGGGATGACTTCCATCCCCACTGGAATCTCTGGGGCATCACCTGCCTTAGGCTGGATACTCCTGTAATGCAGCCTAAGGTGGTATTAGTTGAGTTTCCCTCCCAGCTTGAACTTCTGGGGTCTGGTAATCAACATGGTAGGTTTCTTCTTCCCATCCCTTTCTGGGACCACTCTGGAAATAGAACAAAACATGATCTTACAGACAATCGGGGCCAGCCTCATTGTTTTATAGAGGAAGAAAATGAGGCTTTGAAAATAGGAGAGCAATTTGCTCCCGGTCACAAGATTAGAATGTAGGACTTGAAGGAGAGGTTGGTGGAGGGGGAAGTGCAGCAGATAAAATTCTGGGCTCAGTTTAAGTCTTAGGTTTGAAACATGGATCAGACACAAGCTGTATAACCCTGGGTATGTCATTTCAGCTTCCTGGGCCTCGGTTTTCTCATTTGTAAAATGATGATCTCTAAGGTCCCTTCCCGCTCTGAATCTCTGAATCTGTGAATTTCTGGCTCTAAATTTAATGTTGGTTCCAGTCGTATCAACTAAGGTCCCATCTGTTTAAAGGAATATTACAATAGATAGATAGGTAAATAGGTTAGATGGATGGATGGTTGGATGGATAGATGGTAGATGGATGGACAGATAGATAAGTAGATATAGATGGATAGATGGATGGATGGATGGATGGTTGGATGGATAGATAGATAAGTAGATATAGACGGATGGATGGATGGATGGATGGTTAGATGGGTGGATAGATGGATGAATAGATAAAGTAGATATAGATGGATAGATGGATGGATGGATGGATAGATGGTAGATGGATTTATAGATAGATAAGTAGATACAGATGGATGGATGGATAGTTAGATGGGTGGATAGATGGATGGATGGATGGATGGTTAGATGGGTGGATAGATGGATGGATAGATAAATAAGATATAGATGGATAGATGGATGGATGGATGGATGGATGGTTAGATGGGTGGATAGATGGATGGATGGTGGGATGGATAGATGGAAAGATAGATGGATTAATAGAGCATTTGTTAAGTATGTGCCATGCGCTATGATAAAGGGAGGGGATACAAATACTAGAGGTTGAAAAGTGGAGGTGGAAGAAAAGTGAGTATGTTTGGGTTACCCATGAAGTGACAGTGCAGCCCAGGGACTCAATAATCACAAGAGAGAGCCACAAGGGGGAAGAGTAGCACCCTTCTCCTGACCTCCTTTCCCTTCCTTTGTTTTTAAAAAAATCCCTGTCTCTGAATCAGAAACTCCACTGGAGTTAGGAAGACCTGAGTTCAAATACGGCCTCAAACATTGACTGGCTGTGTAATCTTGGGCAAGTCACTAAAAAAAAAAATAACCCCCCCATTTGCCTCAGTTTCCCCATCTGTAAAACAAAGAGGTTGGACTAGATGGCCTCTGAATTCCCATTTCCCATCTCTGTGCTTTTGAACTGGCCATTCCCATTCCCCATGTACTCCCTTCTCATTTCTGCCTCACAGAATCCCTCTCTTTGTTCAAGACTAAGCTTATGCAGCACTTTCTACATGAAATACTTTGATCACCTCAACTGCTAGTGATTCCCTTCCCTCTCTATATTTATTTATTCACCTGTTGTCTCCCTCAGTGGAATGTAGGCTCCTTGATAGTAGGGACTGTTTCATTTTTCTTTGTATTTCCTACACCTAGGACAGTGTTTGATACATAGTAGGTGCTTTAAAATGCTTGTTAATTGATTGGTTGGTTGGTTGGTTGAGTTAGAGGTTCTGGGTTCAAATCCCACTTCTGATATTTACCACATGGGTGACTTTGGAAGCTTAATCTCTCCAGGCCTCACTTTCTACTTCTGGTCCCTGGTGAGACCAGAGGGCCTCTCAAGGTTGCAGTTGGATCTAGATCTATGATCCCATGATTTCTTGACTGTCCCTGGATGAGTCATTTCTCCCAGCTGGGGATCTGAACTAAGTAATGATTGGGTTCCTGGACTAGCTGACACCTCCGTGCTGCTCTTCAGAGAGATATTCCTTCCAGTGTCAGACGCGCAGATATGAGGCTCTGAACAGAGCAGGAAAGGGGAAAAAATCAATGCCCATCTCTCATGTCAGGGAGGAAAAAAGAGAAACTGTTAAAGCCTAATTTCAAGTCTGATGGACATTGCCTGGAAATATTTTTTTTTCTGAGGACAAAGGGTTGTATCCATCAGGTGATGGTTTTTAATTTTCCCCCAGCAAAGAGAACCTTATCAGGGAAAGCAAGGAAGTACATGCCTGTGTCTGTATTCCTGCCTCCACAAAGGAATTAACTGATTGGCTTACTTTTCTCTTTCTCAGCTGTCACACGCTGGTCCCTGACTGAACTCTACCTCCTCACCCCCAAAGTGAGCAGTGACCGGAACCACGGATGAGAATGACTCTGCATAGATGTAACCAGGGTGGGGCAATCAGAGCTTTGCCTCTGGGTGTGGAAATTTAGCGAGTGTTGACCAATTATCTAGTCCTTGGAAATCCTTGGAGGGATAGTGGAAAGACCCCTAGCTCTGGAGTCACAGGGTCTGGATTCAAATCTTCCCCTCTGATGCTTACATCTTGTGTAACCTCAGGCAAGTCACTTAAATTCTCCGTGCCTCAGTTTTCTTCATCTGTAAAAATGTGGTAGTTGGATAAATGGCTGCTGAGACCCCTCTAACTCTAGAACTATAATTCCTCAGCAGTGTAGAAACCATTGACTTTAGCTCCTAATTAACAAGAATGCTTAATTAAAATAGGAGTCTATTTTAATGAATTTGACAGGTGAAAGGGACCTCAGCAGCCATATACTCCAGAAAAACCCCCCACTATGTTATACTCGGCAAGTGGTCATCTACTCTCTGCTTCAAGGCCTCCAGCAATGGAGAGCCTACCAAAGTGGATAGGAAGCTTATTCTACTTGGGTCAGATCTCATTGTTAGACATTTTTTTCTCTTTGTTATTGTTTAGTCATCTCAGTCATGGTTGACTTTTTGTGACCTTTTTGGGGTTTTCTTGGCAAAGACACTGGAGTGGTTTGCTTTTTCCAGCTCATTTTATGGTTGAGGAAACTGAGGCAAACAGGGTTAAGTAACTTGCCCCAGGACCACATGGCTAGTAAATGTCTAAAGCTGGATTTGGACTCAGGTCTTCCTGACTCCAGACCCAATGGTCTATCTGCCCCCTCCCCTTTTTTCCGTTATATAAACCTACATTACCTTCTTTGCCTCTCCTTTGCTCATTTTGCACTCAACCATTGCTCCTGGTTCTTCCCATGAGGGTCAATCAGAACAGAAGGACTAGACAGTCCTTTTCCCATATGACAAGTATGACTCCAAGTATTTAAAGTCAGCTGAGTTTTCTCTTTTCCAGGGACCATCCTTGGTCCCTTTAACCAGACGCAGCCTTCCTTCTTCACATACAGTGACAATATCTCAGATAAGCTCCTTCCTAGCCCTCATCCCTTCCCAACCCAGATAGTAACCCTCTCAGGAACACTCAGCAGCCAGGTGGCATCCCAGAGTCTCCACCAATGAATGCAGGACCTGTTTTATGTCACTTGACATAAAGGTGAAAAAAAATCCCTGGTTGGATACCTGACCTAAAAATTTAGAAGAGAAATAAATCATATCCCTCACACAACTATAGGTAGAAGATATATTCTTAACTAAACAAGAGGTAGAGGCAGTTACAAAACATAACATAGATAACTTTGATTATTTGAAACTGAAAAGATTTTGCATAGACAAAATTAATGCATCTAGGATAGGAAGGGAAATGATGGAATGGGAAAAAATCTTTGTATCACATTTCTCTGATAAGAGTTTGGTATCCATATATAAACAACTAATATAGAAGACTTATAGCTATTCCACAACAGGTATATGTCCAAAGGATATGAACAAATAGTTTTCAAAAGAAGAATTTCAAAATTACACATGGAAACAGTGCTCCAAATCACTAATAATAAGAAAAACGTAAATCAAAATTACCTCTAGGTCTCATCTCATGCCTTGAAAATGGGCAAAAATGACCAAAAAATGGCAATAGTCAATGTCGGAGGGGTTGTGGAAAGATAGGAATACTAGTACTTTGTTGGTGGAGCTATAAAATGGTAAACCATTTTGGAGAGCAATTTGGAATCAATCGAAGAGATGGAAATGTCTGTACTCTTTGAACCAGAGATCCCAATTACTGGGTTTATATCCCATGAAGCCATCAATAAGAATAAAATCCCCATATACATCAAAATATTTATAGTAACGTTTTCTTGGTGATAAATAAGAATTGGGAACACTGTGTCCATCAATTGCAGATGGCTAAACAAATTGTGGTACATGAATGTGATGGAATGTTATCAAGCAGGAACTGATTGAAGAGATATGAGAAGATGCCTAAAACCTATCCCTTTGTGGAGATGGGAGGTCCACAGGTGTGATGCAGTGCATCACGTTTTCAGACTTTTTCAAAGTATTTGCCATAGCTCTTGGGGAGGGTTAGGGAGAGGGACATATGGGGTACTGTAGTGATGGGAGAAATAGAAAATATCAAGGCAGCTAGGTGGCAAAGTGAGTAGAGTACCGATCCTGGAGTCAGGAGGTCCTGAGTTCATATCTGGCCTTAGACACTTGACGCTTACTAGCTGTGTGATCTTGAGGCAAGTCATTTAACCCCAATTACCTTGCCTTCTCCCTCAAAAAAAATAGAAAATATCAAATAAAAATTTATTTGAAAAAGAAAAAAAAATTCCTAGTTATGGCTGTTTCTCTGACACAATACCTCACTTGGCAACTGGATTCAAGCTTCCCAGCCTGTATTAGGGGCTTAACAACCAACACCACCAATTTTGATTAACCTTAGGCCCCAGGCACTTAAGATCCACGGTGGGTACTGTGTCTGGCCTGGAGTCAAAAAAGGCCCAAGTTCAAATCCAACCTCTCAGACACTAACTAGCTATGTGACTCTAGGCAAGTCACTTAACCTCAGCCTGCCTCAGTTCCTCTTCTGTAAAATGAGTATAATTACAGCACCTCCCTCCCAGTGTTGTTGTGAGGCTCAAAAGAGATCGTAATTGTAATGTGCTTAGCACAGTGCCTGGTGCATAGTAAGAGTCATATAAATGTTGGCTATAATAATGATACTAATAATAACCAGTATTTACGTAGTCAGGTACTTTAAAGTGTGCCACGTGCTCTGTTTAGCGTTAGCTCATCTGGGAGGGTGGGTGCAATGACTATGTCCACTTTGCAGATGAGGAAACTGACCCATGAGACAGGATTTGAGCTCAGGCCTTCCCAACTCCAAGTCTCTAACTGTCTTTGCCACCTTCCCAGCAGGTCCCACTCCCCTAGCTACAACCAAGATAGCTGGCCCTGGAGAGGCTCCCATGGAGAGACATTTCACCCTTGAGGGAGTGACTGCCAGTCTGGAGAGTCCCCAGGAGCAAAGAAATGGCAGGTGCTGGGGCTTAGAAGGTCGAGGAATATTGATGTCAGACCTCTTTCGTTTTGGTTTTGCTGATGCAGACGAGGTCCGGCTTTCAGCTGCCTGTGGACTCTATTAGCGGCCTGGCTGCCCGGAAGTCCAGTCTTCATGAGTACAGGGAGTGTCTACATTGGTGCATGTAGGTGCTCCTACATTGGGAGTTCCCTATATGGATAAACTAATAGTTCTGGACAGTAACAGCAACTTTAACAGCAGTGCTAATGGCGTATCTGCTGTCACAATCCACAAATTAAACGAGATCTCTTTTAAACAGTTACTATCTGCTAAATGCTATGAGGGATAGGGGAAATTCTAGGATGCATCATAAAGTACGTGTTGTTGTTGTCAATGACCTCACAGGGTGAATTGGATTTGAGTGAGGCAGAGCTGGACAAAGTCGTCTCTCCCAGAGAACATGGGAGTCCAGTGGCGGACGCAAGTCAGTGGTCTGGGATGTAGCGAATGACCTTGGTGTCTTCGATGTCTGACCAAGCTCTAAGCGCTCCACAGCGCCTGCTTCTGCCGCCTTCGTGGCCATTGGGACAGATTGTTCTCATTCGCCCATTCTGCCCCAGGGAAGTCTTCACATGCTGGGGATAGACACCACCGCCCCACCCCAAACACCAACAGGTTTGAGGCATGTCAGTCACTCTTAACCTCGTTTAGTCCGTCTGCTGAGATGGTTTACTGGGGTGTGGCTGCTGTACATGTTACAGCTTCTTGGAGCCACAGGTGAAGAGGTGGACACTAAAGGTGGGTGAGCAGCTCTGAAAATAATACTATAATAATTATAATGCATAATAAATACATAGCATATATGAAAACATAACATTGTATGTTACATAATGTATAATTATAGTGTATAATAAATTATAAATTCTTGCTCTCAGAATCTAGGGTAGGGGAAGGCGCGGGACAGGAGAGGATTATGAAAAGTTAGAAAAAATTGGAACCAAAAGACTGAAATAGAAAGGATGTCACGAGTCAATGGATTATTAATTATTGTCTGACAAGTACAGACAAAATTAGAAGTCAGAGGGAAGAAATCTCCCCCCTCAAAATCCGTATCTTTCTAACAGACAAGTTTGGGGTAAAGGGCATGGATTAGTGATTTTTATAAGAGGGCTTCTCACTTTATCCAAGGCTCCCTAAAGCTCCAGACTCCCCAGGACGTTTTGTAGGACTGTGTATTTTTTGCTGTTTTTCAGTTGTTTTATTTGTGTCTGACCCTTCATGACCCCATTTGGGGTTTTCTTGGCAGAAATACTGGCGTGGTTTGCCGTTTCCTTTTCCAGCTCATTTTGCAGATGAGGAAACTGAGGCAGACAGGGTAAAGTGACTTGCCTAGGGTCACCCAGCTAGAAAGTGTCTGAGGCCAGATACGAACTTAGGAAGATGAGTCTTCTTCAGTCCAGGTCTGTGCACTATGGCGCCACCTAGTGGTCCTGCCTGGGATCCTCCTCCTCCTCCTCCTCCTCCTCCTCCTCCTCCTCCTCCTCCTCCTCCTCCTCCTCCTCTTCCTCCTCCTCCTCCTCCTCCTCCGCATTTCTGTCCCCTTATTTCCCAGGCTTCCTTCAAGTCCCAGCTAAAAGGTCTCTCGCTGCATCCATCTCCAATCATCATGATTCTTATCTACCTACTGAACTCCAATGACTCTGGAGGAGACAGTGAGGCTTTTGCACAGCTTGGCCTCACTTGAATCCAGTTCACACGCAGGTGAGGACATCATCCTCCTGATGTCATTGGTCCTCTGCGAGAATGAAGGACCACCGTCACCACCATCACCAAAACCTCCCCTTCTCCAGGAAGCCTTTCCTGATGGTCCTTAGTACTAGCCCCTTCCCTCTGTAGCGTGTTCACACATGGGTGTTTGCATGTTGTCTCCCCAATTAGATTGTAGGCTTCTCGAGGACAGGGACTTAAAAAAAACCCCACAAAATACTCTTTAAATCTGCAGCACTTACCACCATGCGTGGCACATAGTAGGTGCTTAATAAATGTTTATTGGCCTACTGACTGACATATATAAATATAAGAGGAAGCATGGCATAGTAGATACAGAGATGGCTGAGGAACCAAAAAGACCTGGGTTCAAGTCCCAACTTTGACACTGACCGTGTGACCCTCGGTAAGTCACTCAGTCTCTTAGACAACCTTCTGACTATAAATTACAGAGAAGGTGGCAATGGCCTGTACTGATGGTTTTCTTGCCAAAAGTTCCCTATACCAATGAAATCACAAGTCCAGACTAAGGAAATATTTTATCTGTCAGTATGTCGTACCCCCTACCTCCCACTCTGGGGTGGAAACCCTTGAAGAAAAGAATGATTGATTTTCATCTTTGTGTTTCTAGTGCCCAACACAATGCCTGGAGCATAACAGGTGCTTAATAATTGCATGAATAAATGGGTGTAAATGCATGATATGGGGCAGGTCACTAAAGCGAAAGTGATGGGAGACTCCACTCAGGGACTGGTCCAGGATGATGATTTCAGTGGTTCAGTGGTCCCCTTAAGGAAATCCTTTCCATTAATGCTGAAAAAGAATGCTTCTGTATCACCTACAGTCCTAGAGCTGCCTCAGGGAGCTACATGCTGAAGTGACCTGAACAGGACTGTGACACAGTCAGTATGTGTCAGAGGCAAGACTCGAACCCAGGGCTTCCTGACTCTCAGGTTGGCTCTTGTTCTACCATGCTGTCTCTAGCCCAGGGAACAGCAATAAAAAATGAAGATAAAGTACCCCTGAAATGGGAAGGTAGAATTCAATTTACTAAAGTCTGGCAGGATCACACAGCTGGGAGGGGCCTCAGAACAGAGGATGTCAGAGCTGAGAAAGGCCTCAGAACAGAGGATGTCAGAGCTGGGAGGGGCCTTAGAACAGGGGATGTAGAGATGGGAGGGGCCTTAGAACAGGGGATATCAGGGTTGGGAGGGGCCTTTCGAACCTTGCAAGGTCTTCCTGAGGCCTAAAGGTAAATGAAGGAAATCTAAGCCAAGGCCACAGCTGAAAGGCTTTCTTTATCCTGCACGACCCACCTCCCTTTTCCCAACCCCAAAGCTACACTCTAATCTTTCTTAAATCTAGGCATTAAACCAAACAATAAATCAAGCTTTGATTTATATCATTTGCCCATTTCTGAGGTCTGAATGCTCACACTGAACATTTTACAACCAGGTCTTCGAAACCATTTTCAGCTGGCAGTAGCAAACATCCTGGGCCATCTCCAGTCATCCTGATGAATACCTGGTCACTGGATCCAGATGGCTCTGGAGAAGAAAGCGAAACTGGTGACCTTGCTCAGCCCTCCCTCACTCAAATCAAAGTCAACTGCGGGTCGTGTCATCACTTCCCTGATGGTCCCCTTTGAAAACGAAGGCCAAACACAATGACTTGAGGGTCCAACCCTACCATTCGATAGGTGAGGAGGTGGAGACCCAGGAAGGGGAATCCTTAGCACAGATTTGTCTAAGGCCGTACAGATGGAAAGTCTTGGCACTAAGTCCTAAGCCAAATGCTTTTTCCCTTGTACCTTGTTGAAAACTTTTCTGCTGTTTTTCTCAGGGAAATAGCTGATGTCCAAGGCAGGGTACGCCTGTACCTGACCTTGTCACAGCATTTTTACAGCAGCAAGTATGAAGTGTCCCCTTTGGGTCTAGGTGCTCACTCTGCAGTGCGGAGTATAGGAGACACAAAGAATCACAGTTTGGTGTAAGGATGGGGCTCTGCCGAGTCAATCAGTCAGCTCCCCAGCCCCACTTAAAGTGAGTGATAAAATGCTGTGAAGTGAGTGATAAATTTAACCATGTGAAAATAATCAATCAATGAATAACAAGCACAGATTTAGTCTCAATCATTCAACCAATCTTAGGCTTGGGATTAAGTACCAAAAATCCTTGGATGAACTCGAATGCTATATTTTTTGCCTGCTTGTATTTTTATAGCATTTTATTTTCTCCCTAATTATACACTAAAACAATATTTTAACATTTTTTCAAGTTTTAAGTTCCAAATTCTATCCCTCCCTCCCTGAGATAGTAAGCAATCTGATACAAGTCATGCATGTGCAATCATATAAAACATTTCCATATGAGTCATTTTGTACAAGAAGACTTGAACAAAAAAAAAAAGAATGAAAGAAAAAAGTGAAAAATAGCCTGCTTCAGTCTGTATTCAGACAATATCATGAACTTTCATGATATTGACAGGAAATCTCTGTTCTGATTGGCTGAGGAAAATTGGTTATGTCCTATGGCTTTTGTATAAAATCAAGAAGTCAGTTTGGGCACCACAGATTTGATCACGTGAAGATTAAGGATTAAGGATTTCCCATTTTCCCATTGGTGTCTTGGCATTGTCCCCTGGGAGAGGAGAAGCAATACAGGAAGGCAGATTCATAGCTTCATAGGGATCCCAGCAAAGAAACTACACAATAGCTCTGGGGGACCCCACCAACAGGAGAGAAAAGAACTAGCCGTTAGGAGCTGAGTCAGCACTTTATCACACGCCCTCTGAGCTTGAGCTCATCTTTCCCTAGGCTCTTTGAGAGAGTGTGTCATGGACTTTGGGAAGAAATTTTTTTTTTTGTGACAGCTATTTTGACTATGCCATATTCTTAAATTCCTCATTCTAAAAGCTAATTGAATCAGCCTGATTGATGGGCAGCTAGGTGGCGCCATAGTGCATAGAGCCCTGGGCCTGGAGTCAGGAAGACTCAATTTCCTGAACTCAAAATATGACCTCAGACACTAATTAGATGTGTGACCATGGGTAAGTCACTTCACTCTGTTTGCCTCAGTTTCCTCATCTCAAAAATGAGCTGGAGAAGGAAATGGCAAACCATTCTAGTTTTTTTGCAAAGAAAACCCCAAATGGGATCACAAAGAATAGGACACAACTGAACCACAACCTAGAGAGAACAAATTAATAATCTACTGATGATCTTGAGTGGGAAGCACATTGGTGGGGGCTCATGAACTACATAGTACTAGAAAAGACAACCCCATCCCCAATCCCTCGGGGCCACCCCCAGCGAGATTCTAGTGCCCAAACTCAGAGGACTTGACAAGCCATCAAGAGTATCTGATATATTGTAAGGGCAAGCAAAGTGGAACTTTTTGCTGTTTTTTCTTTTGGAGTGCTTCTCAGCACTAAAAGCCTTTGATTGAGCCTTGGCTTTGTTTCAATTAAGAGTCTTTGATTGAATTGGAAGTCTTTGATGACCTGCTTAAGTCATGGGAAGGCCTAGGTTACATGGGTTTGAGTTGTATAGTTGTAACACTCTCTGACCCTGAAGAAGCGTGCATATACATATATATGTATATACACATGCATATATATGTGTGTGTGTATATGTGTGTGTGTGTGTGTGTGTGTGTGTGTGTGTATACTCAGAGGTTAGCATTTTGCTTTGGGCCACACTCATTGGAAGAGTGCTGGTGTGGAGACTCTGGATAGCCATTAAGGAGCCCCCTGGCTTTGAAAACCCAGGTATTAGTGCTTCTCTCTCTGGTAACTATGTATGTATAGCTTTGGTCAGACAGCTAGAAGCCTGTCTGTTGATTTGTGTTATTTGCTCTGTTTATACTTTCTCTGTTTGTAAGTTCTGTTGGTACTTGCTCTGGAGTTCAGAGTGCTGACTTTTTACCCTGTACTAAGTGAATGATATATGTACACTTAATTAAAGTGAGATTGTAAACCCCTTAAAGTTGCCTTCCTTAGAAAAGCAGATCAAAGAACATGTGTTAGCAGCCCTCCTGTGTACTGGTGTTATTGGCCCTACACTTCCACAGCAGCTGCAAGCAGCATTGTTGTTACATATATTAAAATCCCTCTCCGTAGAGGATAGATATATCTATGAGAAGAGGCAGCAACCTTAACCTGAGGGGCACTAGATTTATCATTTGGACCTATACTTAAATTTTAGCTCTGTCACTCACTTGCTGGGGGACCATGGGCAAATCATTTAATGTCTCTGGTTCTAAATTCCTTCATCTGTAAAATAGCAACGTTGGACTCCGTGATCTCTACTGTACTTTTCAGCTCTAGCTCCTGTGATTCCATAGAAAGGAGCAAATGTTGTCAAGAACAATACAAAGGAGCCAATTCCGAATTCTCACAGATAAAATACTAATTAACAAATGTCAATTTGTTAGCAAATGTTAATTTGGATGGTTGCTACCAGTTTGGAATAAGAATATTACTTTTATTTGACATTGAATACTCCTACATCAGAGTTCCAGTTTCTTTCCAGAAGACTGAGATATAGATTTAGAGCTAGAAGGAACCTTAGGGGCAGTCAAGCTGAACTCCCTCATTTTGCATATGAGGAAACTGAGGCACAGAGTGCCTTCTCTACTATACCAAGCTGCCTCTCCAACAAAATCATTTTAATGATGCTATGTGCACAAATTCCCTTAACTCTAACAAGCATTTTAAAGCACCTACTATGCACAGGGCTCATTGCTGAGGGCTTGGGATGTAAAAGGGAAAAACAAAACCCCAATACAATCTTTGCCTTCAAGGAACTTTTCTTCAGAAATAAGTGTGCCCTTCACCCATCCTCAGAGTATCCTAGGAAACCCACTTTAGAACTGAGGAAACTGAGTCCTATGGAGGCTTGATAAGCTTCCCAAGGTCATGTGGCCAGTTAATAACAAACAGAACCCAAGAGTTTCCTGATCCCAGTCAGGTACCATTTTTTTTAGCATTCTAGGCAGTGGCCACCAGGCAATGTAGTATAGTGAACTTGGAGTTAAAATAAAACTCATTACCTCCCCCTGCCCTGTCCCCAACCTTCCTTCTCTTAGTTCTGATTGACCAATTCAATGAAGAAGAGTTCTTATCTGGTAAAGGCAGGGATTTTCAAGTGGAGTAGGGGCAACCAGCACTTATACACTATGATCCTGGAGTCATCCATGCAGTGCAAGAAGACTCCATGGAAGAGGAACCTTCTGACCCCCAAGGGTGTTCATTCCATTATGACTATAGAGCAGCTCTATAGTCAGGAAGCTTTTCCAAAATCTGGTTTGGCTCCATCCACATGGTCCTGCCCTCTGGGACCAAGCAGAACAAATTCCAATCCCTCTTCCTCAAGGCAGTCTGTCCAAACTCATCCCCAGGCATTGTATCCCACTCTAAGTTTTCCCTTCTTCAGGCTAAATACCCCAAGTTCCTTCAAATGGTTCTTTATGTGGCTTGAATTTAAGGCTCTTCACCATCATGGTTGCTCTTCTCTTGAAGAGTGTTGGTTTTAATGTTGAGTGATCTATCCATTGTGTGCCTGTTTGGCATAAAGCCTAGTATCATAGGTGACCACATATCTAGAGCAAGAAGTGATGTTGGAGGTCATCAAGCCCAGTCTCCTTCTTTTACATATGAAGAAACTGAGGCACAGAGAAATGTAGTGATTTATCCAAGTTTTACATAACTAGGTTTTAAACCCAGGTTCTTTGACTCCAAGTCTAGCACTCTGCTCTCCATACCCAGGCACTTAGAGTTTCAGCTAGCAAATACTGACTGGAATGGATTTAATCAGACTAAGGAAACAGTATAAAGAGAAAGTTAGAGGAAACCAACCTTTGTAATCTTACTTTCTATGAAAGAATGAGCCAGAGCTTACACCCAACTCTTTGGCCAAAGCAGACCTCTGGACCTCGATCCCCAAAGCGATCACTGCTGAGGACTAAATGAATTATATAGTATGTGTTTTTGCAGGTAATTCCAATGTATTAATGACGTCTTTCCACATCTGCATTGTTTTTCTCTTCCAATGAGTTTCCTTGGGTGATAATTAGATTTAGACCCTCAGCCCAATCGATATATCCTCATCTCAGGATGGGCCAGCCAGTCATGACTAGTAATTTACAGCTCCACTTCTCCTGAAATCAATACGGATTTGCTCTTCATTGAGAGCATTGTAAAACACAGGTGACAGCTGGCCTACTAAGCAGTTGACATGGGAGCGGAATCTCTGTGAGGTTTGGAAAGGGGCCAGGGCAATCCCATCTGGGAGCTGGAGTGGAATTTATTGGAGGGTCCTCTGATTTTGGATAGCTCTGGGAAGGTTCAGAGATATGATGGCAAAATGGAACGAGCCAGGAAAGACTTGGCTTTGAATTCTGTGTGACCAAGGGCCCAAGCAGGCTCTCTAAAGGGGATGAGGCTCACATGCACCTTGACAGAGGCAGTGCCTGACTTCATAAAGGGTCAGGTTCTCTCTCTGACTCTTACCTTCTCCCGGGAATAACTCTTGGGAAATCTCAAAAACAAGGCTTAGGTGTGGCTTATGTCTAAGGTCTCCCTCAAATTCTGGTAATGTGTCCCCCACTATTTGTATCTAGTATGGAACAATGGTTTAATTCCTCCAACACAGAAACTATGTAGGATATGAAGGACTGGAAGGCATGCATGAGCAGATACAGGAAACATAAAACCCTCCAATAGCTCATCACACTCAGGATACTCCCCTGGAAGCTAAAGATCCTTCTTGGGTCTGTGGAGCAGAGATTTTGTATTCACCTCAGACTTTCACTGTTGGAGAGCCTGCAGCAAATATCATGGAGAGTTGGCAGCGTCCAGATCTCCTTCCTAATCAGGGTGTGAATTTTTTCTGGCGGGACAATCTTGGCTGTGATCCTCTTCTGTGGGAATGAAGCTATAAAGGAAATCTTCTCTGACTTCCTGACTTTGGAACTTGAGAACTCAAGCCACTGGGAAACCACCAAGGTTAGAAATACCCATTTCTCAAGATTACTATTTGCTGACTTGTGCTTAGAAAAGGAAACAGGTCGCCAACTAGTCAACCAGCATTCATCAAGTGCCTACTATGTGCCAGACAGTGTTGAACACCAGGAAGAGAGAATAAAACAGCCAGGGATTTGAGGTATGGCCTTAGGCTTGCCTAGGCAAGTGCACATCTTCAGATGCCATGTGCTTCTGTTGCATGGGGGAGAAAAGTCCTTACCTTCTCTCACCCTTCCCACCTCTCTACACTCTAGTCTAGGAGTTCATGGGAGAGAAAGAACTAGAGAAAAGAGTCATAAGGAGGAGGGCATCCTCTCATACATTGCAAGGGTTCAACCTGCTGATTCTTAATTCCCATAATCTTCAGTGCAACCCTATGAACTAGTGATTGACCAAGAGTTCTTTGTTTCCTCTCAGCAAAGATCCCCAATCACCCTGGCACTGACAGTTACTAGCTGGTGACTAAAGGCAAGGCATTTCAGTTCACTGAGCCTGTTTCCTTCTTTGTGATACTGGGATGAGAGGCAATATAGTGTAGTGGATAGAATCCAGAAGACTTGGGCTCAAGTCTTGCCTCTGACACATACTGGCTGTATGACCTTGGGCAAGTCACAACCGCTCAATGCAACTCTGTAAGACAGTCCTGATTTGCATCCAGGAAGGAAGTTTCCACAATGAGAGTTCAGAAAGATGTCCAGAAGTGAGGCCCCGCCCCTGAATGTGAGGAGAATAGTACCAAGGCTAGCTACTTTCCAGGGTCATTGTGAGGAGACTGCTTTGAAAAGCTTACGAGCTAGAGAAATGAATTACTGTTTTGGTCTGTGGGAGACGAAGGATGAGACACCTTTGGCTGCTCAAAGTGGTGGATAAGGGCAGCTAAGAGATGGGAAGGCTGGTTCAATTTGTGGCATCTTAGATCTCATGAAAGTCTAGAAAATCACTTATTTCCCGAGGGAAAAGATATGCATTTCTGGAATATATCTGGAACGTTTGGGACAGAAGTGATTTCAACGGTGGGGGAGGAGGGGAGGCATCATTGAGGGCAAAAAGGCATCCCTTTGATTTTCAGTTCTTAGCCACCATAAAAAGAGCTGCTATACATACTTTTGTGTGTGTGGGTCCTTTTCCCTTTTTTTGGATGCCTTCGGGATATAGACCTAGCAGTGGTATTGCTGGATCAAAGGGTATGCACAGCTTTATAGCCCTTTGGGCATAGTTCCAACTTGTCCTCCAGAATGATTGTATCAATTCACAACTCTACCAACAGCACGTTAGTGTCCTAGCTTTCCCACATCCCCTCCAACATCCAACATTTTCCTTTTCTGTCATATTAGCCACTCTGACAGGTGTGAGGTGGTAAGAGGCACATTTTCATAACTCCTCCCAACCCTCAGTTAGATTGTTAGATCATAAGTTCCATGTGAGCAAGGACCACACGTTATTCATTGTCATGATTTTGGAAAATCAAAAAGCCTCTCCTATATTTTAATTTTCTCCTCTATAAAATAAAGGAGTTAGACAAGATGATGTCAGAGTTCTCTTCCAGCTCTTGAATCTATGCTTATGGTAACTAGAGAGTATGTTTATATGGTGCTTTGAAATCCTATGTAGCAGTGGTGAGGTGGAGTGGTGGGCCCGCCATTCAGACACTCCGACCTTATTATTGACTCTGCCTACATGAATTTTCTTGTATACAAAATTCTCTCTTTGTCTCTGTCCCTATTTTTCTTTCTCTGTGTCTCCTGTCTCCTCTCTGCTCCAAGGCCCCAGAGACTGCTCTGGTGAAACACAGAGAGGATGCTCCCCTCAATCGCCTCCTCTAATGACATTCTCAAGAAGTACACTCAAATTAGCAAGACCTGGCTTGACTCCATTTATCTCAACTGCCAAATTAAATGATAATGTAAACATTTCAAACCAAGAAAGGTAAATAGACTTTAAAGAGACAGACATTTCTTGTGCTCAGAGGAAAGGCTTCAGGATCCCACAAGGGGAGAAGGGAAATCCAGACAGAATCGCCTCCTTTGGGTCTGAAGTCCAGGGTGTTTCAATGACCCAGCATCCTTCCTGCCTGGTCTTGTGGTTGCTCCTTGATGCATCTTCCTCTCTCCCTCTCCTGCTCCTCCACCTCTGTCTACCCTCTCTTCTTTCCCCTCTCCTCTGAGGCCTCTAGTCAGAAGTCCATGCTTGACTGAGAAGACTGGAAAATTGACCTCACTAGGTCAATGGGTAGCTCCCATCCAGTGCAATCCCAGAACTTAAAAACTTTGTAAAGTTCATTAAACTTCATTAGAGGAATACTGCCTTTGGTATATGCCCATAACTCAGCTAGCAGGGAGGAAGGCTGTGGGTAATTAAATCCTACCCTCCTTCAAGAGCCAAGAAAACATTGTATACAGTAACAATGATATTGTTTTAAGCATGACTTTGAGTGAATAAGTTATATTGACTATTATAAATACCCAAATTAGCTATAAAAGACATATGAAGAAAGATGCTCTCTGCATCTGGGGAAAGAACATGGATAGAATAAATCTACATTATATATAATATATATCTATATACAGATATACATACACATATGTATGTGTACATATATATATACATATGCATGTACCTATACATATGCATCTCTATCTATCTATCTATCTATCTATCTATCTATCTATCCCTATTTGTGTGTAATGGTAGCCATCTCTAGGCCAGGGGGAAGAAAAGAAGAGAAAAAAAGAAATTTACATGACAACTTTGTCGTATATTTGGAGAGAATACCAGGTTGCACATGGTAGATTTGTAGTTTCATGTGCAGTCATCTTTTTTTTATTGTACTGTGTTATGTAAATGCTTGTTTTGTTCCATGAATTGAAAATAAAATAATTTTTTGAGGGGGAAGGCAGGGTAATTGGGGTTAAGTGACTTGCTCAAGGTCACACAGCTAATAAGTGTGTTAAGTGGCTAAGGTCAGATTTGAACTCAGGTCCTCCTGACTCCAGGACGGGTGCTCTACTCACCGAGCCACCCAGCTGCCCCTTAAATAAATTTTAAAAAATAATCCTAGCACTAAAAAAAATCCTGCCTTCCTTAAAGATGTATGTGTATCTTCCTTCCTGTTACATTGCAAGCTCCATGTGGGTAGAGGCCATTTCTTGGTCCTCATATTTCCCTCATGCCTATCTGGCATAGCAGCATGTGTATAATAAATGCTTATTAAATACACAGGCCTGAGACCCACCTGAAGGACAGGTTTTTGAGAGTGTAGTATATAAGGCAGGGGCTGATTACCTGGTGAGGGCATTAGGAATTTGTGGTCGTTGCTTTTCAGTTGGGTCTGACTCTTTGTGACCTGATTTGGGGCTTTTCTTGGCAAAGATACTGAACTGGTTTGCTATTTCCTTCTCCAGCTCATTTTACAGATGAGGAATATGAGGCAAACAGGGTTAAGTGACTTTCCCAGGGTCACACAGCTAGTAAGTGTCTGAGGCCAGATTTGAACTCATGGGCAAGTCATTTCACCCTGTTTGCCTCAGTTTCCTCAAGTGTAAAATGAGCTGGAGAGGGAAGTGGCAAACCGCTCGTGTCTTTGCTAAGAAAACCCCAAATGGGATCATAAAGAGATGGCCATGACTGAAAAAGGACTGAAACAAGATGCGTCTTCCTGACCCCAGGCCAGGTACTCTATGCACCAAGGCGCCACTTATCTGCCAGTAGAAATTAAGCAATATCTTCATTCCCTTTTCTATTTAGTAAAGGAAAGTATTTCTTTGTCTCTCTGTACATTCACACCTGTGTCTAAAGTTGGATATTTCATTTAAAAATAGATGAGCTCCAATCCAAGTGAATTCTGTGTTTTGGATCCAACAGACTTGTTTTTCCCCTGAAAGCTTCCAGCTCAAAATCTCTTTAGATCTTGGGTTGCAGGTAACTGTAAAATTATACACGCCGATTACCGAATCTTTTCAAGGCTCCTTGGTTGTGGACATCCAGACTCCATAGTGTAGTGACAGGTTCTTTTTTCTTTTCATCTGTTCTCTCTGATAATGGTTAACCAGGGCCATGCTATTCTACTTACCTGGTCCAGCCCTCTGAGAGGTTACAGCTAAGCGAGCGGCTCAGTTTCAGTAACATGAGGCCTCAACCAGCTGAGCTACAGCCACAAGTCAACATGACTTCATCATGGTTACTTTTTCTTATGTAATATCCCATGACATTCATCTACTACAACTTGTTTAGACACTCTGTACTCAACTGGTATTTACATAATCTCCAATGCTTATGTCTCCTCCCTTGGCTGATTTAATAGAGAGTGTCTTGCTTTAAAAAAAATTATTCTGAATTTAATAAACACCAAACAAAATGGGCGTTTCCATAGATCTAGTAGAACAGAATAAGAGGCTGGTACATAAAACTGATTTTAGTCTATCATATAGAGCTCACTTTTATTGTTAAGGACATAATGAGTTCAACCTGTAGCTTTCGATGCTTTTCTGAGAATAGCTTGCTTTTATAGGGCTCTAGGGATATGGCCTGATCCTGCCTTGGCCCAATGGATACCTGCCCTCTAATTCCATCGAGTTGGATGAAATGACTTCCCACTTTTCCTAGAGGAGTAACAAAGCCCAAACACCCCTTTTACACGTTTTCTAAGATATTTACATGTCATGGCTCCTGCCCCTTATAGTCTGCAATTCCACTAAAGGGGGAGTGGGGGGAAATCCATCGGTCTGGGCTTCCCTGTCAGCCCTTCTCTCACACAAGTCACACACCATCTTCTACAAGAAGCCTTTTCTCCTCCTCCTCCTCCTCCTTCTCTCTCTCTCCAATCTCTCTCTCTGTTTCTGTCTCTCTGTCTCTCTCTCACCCTTGAAATGATCTTGTGTTAACTTTGTATGTACTGAGAGGTACGCATTCGTCTCCTTAGCTAGAAGACAACCTCCTTGAGGGAAGGGACCGTCTTGCTATTTTGTCTTTGTATCTCCCAGCACCTGTTGCCGTGTCTGGCACTTGTACGGGTTTAATAAATGCTTGTTAATTGATTAACTAGAGGAACTTGCATTCCATTGAGGCTAGATGATTTGTACATAGATAAGTCGATGTGAAATATACAGAGAAAATACAAAATGTTTTGCTGGGAGGAGGAAAGCACTAACAACTGGGGAGATTAGGGGAAGGGAATAAGCATTTATTGAGCACCAACTCTGTGCCAGGTACATTACAAATATTATATCATTTGATCCCCACAACAACCCTATGAGGCAGGTACGGTTACTGTTGTTGTTGAGTTGTTTTGGCTGTGTCTTTGTGACCCCATCTGGGGTTTTCTTGGCAGAGACGCTGGAGCGGTTTGCCACTTCCTTCTCCGGCTCATTTTATAGATTTGGAAACCGAGGCAAACAGGGTGAAGTGACTCGCCCAGGGTCACACAGCTAGTAAGTGTGTGAAGCCAGATTTGAACTCAGGAAGAGGAGTCTTCCCGATTTCAACCCAGTGCTCTGTGCACTATGGCGCTACCTAGCCGGGCTGGTACCGTTTTATCATTTTATCACTCGAGGAAACTGAAGCAACTAAAAGGTTAAATGACTTGCCCAGGGTCACAGAGTTAATAAGTATCTGAGGCTGGATTCAAATTAAAGTCTTCCTTACTCCAGTCTCTCCCCTGGGCCACCTAGATGCCTCCAGCTAGATCAGGAAAGATCTTATGTAGGAGTTTGAATTTGAGTTGAATCTTGAAGGAAGGCTAGAGATATTTGAAACCAGAGGTGATGGAAGAGAGTCCTCCAGGCATGAGGGACAGCCTCTGCAAAGGCGTGGAGGTGGGAGATTGTATATGGAGGAGCACAGCTTTGTCCATCTCACTGATGCAGGAACCACCCAGAAGGAGGGAGAGGGCAGCCAAGCGATCTCTCTCTTCTTAATCTGGTCGAGGAGACTTGCATTCCAATTTCTTCTCTAGTTTCTCAAAACCCAATAACACAGTGGCCATGACATTAGTTTGTGAATTATGTAGCAATGTTCTAGCAGCTCAGCCACTTTCTGAGACTTTCTAAAAAATCCAGAGAATAAATATCAGATTTTTTATTGCCCACCACATAATAGGAATATAACTTATTACCATCAGAGAGCCCGGTATTCAGCAGAGAGCATAAATCTAGAGCTCCGATTGACTCCATATGCATTTAAGCAAAACATGGCCTATGCCGGCAAGCAGTGGCTGTAATTGGAATGTGGAATGGGGTATTTGGATTAATCACATTCTGAATATTAACTGTGCATTATGCTGATTTTATTGTAAATATATTCAAGAGACTCAGCGTGTGTACCTGACTCGAGCTTGTAAAATCAGAATAGGGAATATTCTTAATGCAGTGTTTGGAAAAGTCCTAGCTTCAGTTTATAGGGGCTGGTTTCTTTTTCCTCCAGAGAAAATGAGTTTTTCAATTCTCTCTGGGAGCCCATGGAATACGACTTATTATTTGCAGGACTCTGGGAACAATCGGTGTTTATTTTCAGCTACCTGGCCTAGAATGAATTGGTGGTTTTTTTTTGTTTTGATTTTGTTTTTCTGATGCCCCTTGGTACACTCAAGGAAGCTGATCCTGGAGGTCATTCCTAGCAAAAGGGACATACTGAATCCTTGTTTTTCTTTATGGGGATGGATGAAGAATTGTAGTGAGGGTTGAGGGAGAAGGAGGGAATGATGGGGATGGGGAAGGAGTATTAGAATTGTAATGCTTGACCCAGGCCAGAAGAACCAGGAACAGTGTGCAGAAGTCACAAAAAAGGGAAAATTGAGGCTTGGAATAAGGAACAAAATTCTAAACAAAGCTGACCCAAAGTGGGCTGGCTGGGTGAGAAGTTCTCAGGGATGTTGCAGAGTGGGTACAGACTGGGGTAGTACATGGAGAACTGGTCTTGGAGCCAGGTAGACCTGAGATCATGTCCTTCCTCTGGCACACAGTGACCGGGTCCTTACGGATAAGTCAATCAACTAACATTTATTACATGCCTACCATGTTTCAGGCACTGTGCTAAGTGCTAGGGATGCAAAGAAAGGCAAATGACTGTCTTGCCTCTCAAGGAGCTCACAGAATAGTTGGGAAGAAGACACGCAAACAGCTATGTGCAGATCGGATATTAGGGGCTGTCACAAGGGGAAGGCATGAAGATTAAGGAGGATGGGGAAATGATTCTTGAAGAAGAGGGGAGTTTAGAGGCAACTTGAAGGAAGGCAGGGAAACCAGACAAACCAAGAGAGGGAGATGAGGAGGGAAAGAGTTCCAGGCATGAAGGACAGCCAGGGAAAATGCTTGGAGCCTGAAGGTGGAGGGCTATGTTCGAGCGACAAGTAAGAAAGTCAGCGTCACTGGATCCCACAGTACCCAGAGGGGAGCAAGGTGTAAGAAGACTGGAAAGAAGGACTTTATTTTTTTCTGGAGGGAGGAAGGCAGGGCAATTGGGGTTAAGTGACTTGCCCAAGGTCACACAGCAAGGAAGTATGATCAGTGTCTGAGGCTGCATTTGAACTCAGGTCCTCCTGACTCCAGGGCTGGTGCTCTACTCACTGTGCCACCTGGCTGCCCTGAAAGAAGGACTTTAAAAAACAAATAGGATTCTATATTGAATCCTAGAGGCAACAGGAAGCAATTGGAGTTTACGGAATAGAGGGTGGACCCAGTCAGACCCAGACAGCATGGGGAGAAACTTGATGTAGAAAACCAATCAACAAGTTATTACAACAGTCTAGGCAAGAGGTGAGGAGGGACTGGGCCAGGGCGGTGGTAGTGTCAGAGGAGAGAAGGCCGTGCATAAGAGAGATGTTACAAAGGGAGAAATAACTGAACCTGACAATTAATGACAAGTAATCATGGATGATATGTAGTCTTCAAGGCTGGATGCTGTAGAGAGATCAAGAAGAATGAGACTTGAGAAAAGGCCATTAGGCTGGCCATTGAGAGATCACTGGTTGCTTTGGATGGAGAAGTTTCAGTTGCATGATGGGGTCAGAAGCAGTAGTGTAAAGAGATGAGAAGAGAGTGAAAGGAGAGGAAGTAAAGACTACTCATTGTAGACAGCCTTCTCAAAGAGCTTAGCCACAGAAGGGAGGAGAGATAGAGGATGATGGGTAGCAGAGATGGCTGGATTAAGGGAGGGTTTACTTGAGGATGGGGAAGATGGGTTTGTAGGCAGCCAGAAGATGAGAAGCAGCCAGTAGAAAGGGAGAGATCGAAGATAATTGAGAAAGTTGGGATGAAAGAGGAGGTAATCTTTTGGATAATACAGGATGGTATGGGGTCACATGTGCATGTAGAAGGGTTTGCAATTGTGGGTGGTGGGAGAAGCACCTGACCCTACATTATAAGGCACTTCTTATAATGCATTCCCTGGAAAGGAGGACCGACTCTTCACGTGAAGTGGGTGAAGGAAGAAATGGCTGAGGAAGGCATCTGAGTGGTGTGTGAAGAGGAACAGGAGGGAAGAGGGAGCTGTCTGCGAATGGTCTCATTTTTTCCCCAGTGGCCAAGATTCTCAGCTAAGAGGGTAGAAGAAGGGACCCATAGGAGGTCTGAGGAGGGATGGAAAGGCCTGGCAAAGCTGTTGTGGTGAGTGGGACAGTGAATGGCTTAGGAAGGTGTAAAAGGATCGCTTTGCTGCCCTGGAAGCTCAGATGAAGTTAAATAACATCAATTTGTCATGGACCCAGTCAGCACAGTTTTGGGATTTTCTTCAGCTTTGTTCAGCAGCACATGAGTAGAAAACAAGGAAGCAGTGTGGTAGGAGGAATCCAAAGCTGTGGTTTGGCAAGGCAAGATCTTAGATAGGGTAAAGAGACAAGGGACTTAATAGTGGAGGACAGTAGAGATTTGAAGTGGTTCACCAAGGAAACAAGACGGAGAAGAGAAGGGAGTATAGCCCATATAGGGGAGATGGGTTGGGAAAAAATTGAAGGCTAAAGGTATTGGAGGTCACAGTGAGGGTGAAGAATAGGGTTGGGGGCTGCAAGGAAGTGGGAGAGGTGGGATGACAACAGGTTAAAAGAATTGCAGAATTCATGACCATGGAAGTGGGCCATTTACGAGTGATGGCGAGATCAAGGGTATGATCACCTGTGGCTGGGCAGGGCGGAGGAGTAGGTCATGGGAAATGAGTAAGGTGAGGAATGGGAAGATTAGGGTGTCTGAGAGAGTATCAATGTGTATATTGAAATCTGCTAGTTTGAGGGCCGAAGTTGAGAAGGATAATAAAGCTGACATTTATAAAGGACTTACTATGTGCCAAGCACTGTTTACAATTATGATCTCATTTGATCCTCACAAAAACTTTTACTGCCATTTTACAGATGAGGAAATGGAGGCAAACAGGGTAAGTGACTTACCAGAGTCACACAGCTAATAAGTGTCTGAGGTCAGATTTAAACTCGGGTCTTCCTGATTCCAGGAGCCTCGATCTGTGCACTGTGCCAGAGGAGAACTGTGCACCAGGCATCAAACTAGTTGAGGAAGGAAGGACAGTGCCCTAAAGGTCTTAAATAACAGCTGGGAGGATCTTGATTGGGTGACAAATATGGATTGAGTGAACCTCAAAGGAGGAGAGGTTACTGAGTGATATGGTAGAGGGAGAGCCTGGAAGCAGCAAAAAGCAGCAAGGAGTATTGTGAAGACCCTACCTCGATTAGTGAGTTAGTGGGTATAAGAGAAGGTGCAGCCAGTGCTGGAAAGGGTGGCCAAGGGGATTGTGTCACCAGAGTGGAGCCAGGTCTCGGTGAGTGCCAGAAGACAGAGGAAGCAAGAAAGGAAAAGGTTTAAGATAAAAGTCTATTTTGTTACCTATGGAACAGGCATTTCAAAGAGCACAGTGGAAGGGTTGGGTAACATTAGAATGGGAGTTGGGGTGGGGAGAGGAATTGGGTTGAGATGGATGGAAATAAGAGAGTGGTCAGTGGAAGGGGGATGGAAAATGGCATTTGAACAATAGACAACTAGGGGTTCAGAATCATTGGGATTAGGTGGGAATGATGGGGTGGAAATCTGTTAATCATTGGGAAATGAGTTCAGCTAGGCTTTCATTTTCCAACAGGGATTCAGACTCTGGTGGAGTTATTCTGGGGTGTTGGGCAACTGTATATGGTTGTAAAGTGGGATGTGGGGGTGTGGAGTGTGCTGTGAAGGGGCGAGGCAAACTCTATGAAGCTGTAGGGGGCTGGAGAGGGTGCCTGGAACAAGATGGAATAGCTGCTGAGGGAGTTCTTCTTCTTCCTCTTCTTCTTCCTCTTCTTCTTCCTCTTCTTCCTCCTCTTCTTCCTCCTCTTCTTCCTCCTCTTCTTCCTCCTCTTCTTCCTCCTCCTCCTCCTCCTTCTTCTCCTCTTTATCTTATCACTTAGAGTTAGTGCTAATTCAATGGTGCCTTTAGAAGGCACTCCCTCCCGACCCCTACCTTTTAGAATCCTTCATTTCTTTCAAAACTCAGCTCAAGAGCCAGCTCCTATAGGAAGTCCATCATGAATCCCCCAGTTGCTAACTTTTTATTCTTCTTGAAATCATTGGCATGACCTATGTATACTTTGTGGAATCAGGATTTTAGGCCTATCTTATTTTGTTGTGCTCTTAGGGAGTCTGACCTTGCTGCGAAGGACTATGGAGGGAAGACCCTGAAGCACTAAGAGACATTTTCTTTCCCATGGGGAAACTTGTTGTAACCATATTCTTTTAGCATGTTATTTGTTATATTCATTTGACTTCCACCTTGGTGCTGCGCTCTCTCATATTTTGTTTGGCCCTGTCCAAAAGATTATGAAATGTTCAGGTTTTGCTCAGTTAAGTGAAGGGCTTGACTATGGCACCTATTAGTATTTTTGTTGCCTGGGCCTTTCCTTAGAGTGGAAAGAAATAATGTCATGGCCAAACAAGAAAATGCATGAATGAACCAAGTCTTCTATACTGTTGTATCCCCTCATGAGGGCAGAGGATATTTTGTTCTTGTCTTTCTTGTTCCTGTTGGCCAGCAGAATGCCTTGTACCCAACAAGCGTCTACATGCTTGCTCACTGAATTGGATTGAATAGTGTTGGTCATCTTTTCTTATTATTCTAGACTTTTTTCCTGTACATAATGAGACTGGCGGTGGCTGGGGGGCATGCTTATCAGAACCTCTGAAATCTCCCATGTTAAGTGTCTATACCCTACTATGAGTGGGCCAGTGGGTTGTTAGCTCTTGCGATCCTGGCTCTGTCACTATCTGCGTGACCTTGGATGAGTCCCTGTCCTGCCCTTCTAGGCCTCAAAGGACCCTGGATTTAGAGCTGGAAAGCCTTAAAGATCATTTATTCAGATGTTCCTCCACTTACATAGGAAACAATAGTCTCAGAGAGGCCGTGGTTATGCTACAGCAAGCTGGGGCCCATTTCCCACAGATTCAGTGCATGTTCAACTACCCCGTGGTCTCTCAGTTTCCCTCCCTGTAAAATGAGAACTGAATTTAAGTTTGGGTGAGTAGAAGGCAGCAATGATGGGATGGGTTAAAATCGTTTATTGCATAGAAGGGTACAATCAGTGATAGAGTTGCATGAGGTATCTCTCACACCTGCCACTCCATGGGACAACATGCTGGGCAGCAGCCCAGATGAACAGTGGGATGTGCCCTCTCTCTGGGTTTAGGGCCCAGAATCCATGGGAGCCTGTGGAAGATGTCATGGAGCAGGTGGTATAATGAGGTAACATAGACCAGTAGCAAAACTAGGGTCTCTCCTCAGGATGAAGGAGGAAATAGGACTGTTCCATATCAGCAAACTGCTGGAGAGTTCTAACTAGAACTGGGTATAATTTAAACCTTATGTGTACTAGAGTTGTATACCAGAGATGGGCCTAGGATAGTGGGGCTGTAGGTTCCTTTGGCTATTCGGTCAGTGAATAAATATTTATTAAGTGCCTACTGTGTGCCAGGCAGTGTAGTAAGTGCTGGGGATATAAATAAGAAAAAGAAAGACAGGCCCTTCCCTCAAGGAGCTTACAGTCTAAAAGGGAAAGCAGATACCCAAAAGGTGCCCCTGCTTGAGCTGGGGCATGATGTTCATGCAGTTGAAACCAAGCGGAGATGCTGACAGAAAATGACATGTTTAGCTGGAAAGTTCTGAGCCCTCTATAAAGGAAGGCTTTAGGAGGAGTTTCCCACTCTACCTTCTGGCCTTCCAATTAGAGGGAGGAGGCAGCTGAGGGGGCTGAGAAGGTGTTGAGTATCAAAGCTGGATCCATGTCCCATCCATTGCTATTCATCAAGGAAAGAGCCTGGAAAAGAGAAGACTCAGGGATGGGATAGAGGTACTCAAAAACTGGAAGGGCTGGCATGGGGAAGATGCATTGGCTCTGTTCTGCTCAGCCCCAGAGGAAAGAGCACGGAGTGATGGGTAGAAACTACAGAGAGGCAGATTTAGAAGTCTGGAAAAGATTTGGTGTCTGGAATGAGTGTCTACACTTCAAGCTGCCTCAAAGTGAAATGGGCTGCGTTGGGAGGTAGTGAACCAACCTGCCTTGGAGGTCTTCAAGAAGAAGAAGCCAGATGAACATTTGTTGGATGTTATAGTGAGGATTCTGATGGGTTGGACTGGATGGTCACTGAGATCCAATTAACTCAAAATTCTGTGATGGCCTGAATTCTCTCCCTCCTCCCTTGTGCCTGGTCACTTCTCTGGCTTCCCTCAAGTGTCTGCTAAAATCCCACTCACTGAGAAAAGCCTTTCCCAGCTGCCCATAATGCTAGCACCTTCCCCATTGGCTCTCTACCACTTAGCCTGTCTCTATCTTGTTTGTATGGAGTTGTTTGCATGTTGTCTCCCCCATTAGACCGGAGCCCCTGGATGGCAGAGACTCTCTCTCTCTCTCTCTCTCTCTCTCTCTCTCTCTCTCTCTCTCTCTCTCTCTCTCTCTCTCCCTCTCCCTCTCTGTTTTCCCTCTTTCTTTGTACATAGTAAGTGTTTACTAAATGCTTGTTGACCAGTTGACTCAATTTAGCACCAAAGGACCTGAGTTCAACCTCTGCTTCTGCTCCTTCCTATCTGTGTGAATTTGGGCAAGTCACTTAATCTGAGGCCATTTCCTTCCTGTAAAGTGAGAGATTTGGGCTAGACAGTCTTGAAGGTCCCTTCCAGCTATAAATCCATGATCCTATAATTCAATTCAATTCCACACAGGTGTACTAAGTGCTTAGTAGGCTTAAGGAGTTGTTAGGGATGCAAAGGGAGCAGCTAGGTGGTGCCATAGTGCATAGAGTACTGGGCCTGGAGGCCTCATCTTCTTGAGTTCGAATCTGACCTCAGACACTTACTAGCTGGGTGGCCCTGGGCAAATCACTTCACCTTGTTTGCCTCAGTTTGCTCATCTGTAAAATGAGCTGGAGAAGGAAATGGCAAACCCCTCCAGTATCTTTGCCAAGAAAACCCCAAATGGGGTCACAGAGAGTCGGACACAACTAAAATGACTGAATAACAACAACAGGGATGTAGAAACACTTACAACGTGTGCACATGCACCCACACCCACCTACCCCCCCCAAACATGTCTTACCCTCAAGGATCTTACAATCTATTGGTGCTGTACAGATAATCCACTTTGCTGCTGCTGGTTTCAATCCCATGGAACAAGGCACTGGGTACTGCCTGGTGTCCCTGTCCCCTGTGCCCCTTCCCACTTTTGTCTCCTTGCGTGTGTGCTGTCTCCCCGTGTTAGTCTGTAAGCTTCTTGA
This sequence comes from Trichosurus vulpecula, assembly GCF_011100635.1. Lineage (NCBI taxonomy): Eukaryota > Metazoa > Chordata > Mammalia > Diprotodontia > Phalangeridae > Trichosurus > Trichosurus vulpecula. The sequence goes on along the minus strand of NC_050573.1, from coordinate 23,196,569 downwards.
GAGCAGGGATGGTTTTTCTTTTTATTAATTGTATCCCCAGCACTTAGCACAGTGCCTGGCACATAGTAGGCACTTAATAAATGTTTATTGGAAATAATCAATGAATTAATCAACAAACATTTGTTAAGCACCTACTGTGTGCCCTGAATATGGTAGGTGCTAGCCATAAGACAAAAATACGACAGTACTTGGCCACGTTGGATGGAGGGAGATGAAATGCACAAAGAGCTCAACAGAGCAAAGAGTACAAATGACCAGGGTGTTCTGGGCCTCGCCTAACTCAGGTGCTTCAGGCTTGGGTTTGGAATGAAGCAAAACACTCAGAGACCATCCCTCATATAACAATTCACAGTTTCCTGAATAATAAAATAGAAAGGATGTCAACTGAGGACCCAGTGTTGCTTCCCATGGGTGCAGCATTCTTGCCTCTGCATGGGGGAGTCAGCGTGTGTCAGGAGTAAGGAGCCCACACATTCTCTTGTTCTGGGCTTTTAAGGACTTAGGATCATTGATGGGAAGGGATCTTAGAGGCCATGAAGTCCAACCCCCTCATTCAACAGATGAAGAAACTGAGGTCCAAGAAGGGGAAATCACTTATCCAGGGTGACACAGCCCACAAGCATTGGAGTCAGGATTTGAACTCAAGCCTTTCTAACCTGTGCCCTGTTCACTGTGATAACTAGAGCTTTATTAGGTTCCTGGATCCATTGAGTCTTAATGATGGTTTCATTGCCTTATTTTAGAGATGAAGTATCCTAGACACATGGCAGGGACCATAGGAGATGTTGCTTCTGTCACCCAGGGGCATCGAGGCAGGCTTCACGGGGGAAGTAGCACCTGATGATCTCTAAGACCCAGTCACGTTGCCAAAGAAATAAAAATTTCTTTAAACAAAATCAAATCTTCAAAGTGCCAACCTTTTTCCATCAACGTTTCTAAAACACTTGCTGTTTCTTAAAAATTGCCAGCTCGTCCTAATCAGCAAGCCCAGGAAAGCAGTGTGAGTTCATTACCTAAGCCACGTTATGGGATGAGACAGCCTGCCTCTCCTGCTGTTCAGGTAACTTGTGAATCTCCATAGTGTGGGGCTGCTTTGTGGGCAGGGAGCTCTCCAGTGGGAGCGGTCCTGACATCTAGCCAGCAGGGAGGGGGCCCTGCTGGAAACCGAACAGAGCTCATCTTTGTCACAGGATTATTGGCAATCCATCAGAGTGAGTGTTCAGGCCTCAGGACTGAACCGAGTTCAGAGAAGAGGTATGGCTTAATAGCTGTCATCTCTCCTTGTCTCCAGCTACCAGAATCCTTTCTCTTCTTTACCCACAGGCTGTTGAAGAAAAGGAGGGGGAAGAGGAGGAGTGGGAAGGAGAGGAATAGGAGGAGAAAGAGGAAAGGAACAAAGAAGAAAAAGAGGAAGAGGAAGAAGGGGAAGAAGAGGAGGAGGAGAAGGAAGAAAGGGAGAAGGGAAAGGAGGAAGAGGAGGAAGAAAAAGAAGAGGAGGAAAGGGAAGAAGAGGAGGAGGAAGAGGAAGAGGAGGAAAAGGAGGGAGAGGAGGAGGAAGAGAAGGAGGAGGCAGATAGGATTTTTTTCCATCTGGTCACCTAAGAGCATTGAATGGTGGCTCTTTCCTCTTTAACGTGCCTGGTTTCCTTTGAGGCTCAGCCTTTTCTAATCTCCAGGGCTGTTAGTTATCTCTCCATCTTTAAGTGTCTCAAAGGCAGTCTGGTGTAGAAGCTAGAGAGCTGAACCTGGAGTCAGGAAGACCTGGGTTCAAATCTTGCCTCTGGTGGATATGGCCAAATAATTTCACCCTTTGGAGTATCAGTTTTCTCTTCTGTAAAATGGGGACAGCAATGCTTATAGTCACAGGGCTAGTGGGAAGTTCACATGAAATATTAATAACTAGAATTTATGTGATGCTTTAAGGGCTTTGACATGCTTTATGTAGATCATCTCACTTAGTCCTCACAAGTACCCTAGTATATTATGATCCTCATTTTATAGGTGAGGAAACTGGGGCAGTTCAGGGTCGCACAGCTAGTAAAGGTCCAAGGCAAGATTTAGAAATCAGGTTTCCCTGACTCTAAGTCCAGTGCTGGAAAGGGGAATGAAAAGGGAGGGGGCGGTTAGAAGGGAGGGGAGACTGAGGGAGGCGGTGGTCAAAAGCCAAACTCTTTTGAGGACTGGAAGGGAGAAGGGATAGACAAACGCATAAATGAGGGGGAAGGAGGATGGAGAGAAAGACACAGATAGTAGTCGTAACTGCGAATGTGAACTCCCCCATAAAATGGAGGTGGATAGCGGAATGGATTAAAAACCGTAATCCCACAATTTGTTGTTTACAAGAAACACATTTGAAACAGGGGGATACACACAGGGTAAAGGCAAAAGGCTGGAGTGGAATATATTATGTTTTGGCTGAAGTAAAAAAAAAGCAGGGGTAGCACTCCTAATCTCAGAGAAAGCAAAAGCAAAAATAGATCTAATCAAAAGAGATAAGGAAGGAAACTGTATCCTGCTAAAAGGCACCATAGATAATGAAGCAATATCATTACTTAACATATGTGCACCAAGTGGCATAGCACCCAAATTCTTAGAGAAGTTAAGGGAGTTACAGGAAGAAATAAATAGCAAAACTATTCTAGTAGAGGACCTCAACCTCCCCCTCTCTGAACTTGATAAATCTAACCTCAAGATAAACAAGAAAGAAGTTAAGTCCAGTGCTGTATGCACACTTACCTGTCTGAACTTGATTTGGTTAACTAAGTTCCCTGGGCTCCAGGTTCATCATCTGGAAATCAAGGGAGCTGGATTTGATTGGCCTTTAAGGTCCCTTCCATTTCTATGTCTATGACCCTCTGAGCCTAGAATAGCTGTATTTAAATGTTTGAAAGGCTGTCTCGTGGAAGGAGGCAATGAGGCACAATGGAAAGGGTCTTGTCTCCTGAATCGGAAGGCCTGGGTTCAAATCCTGCCTATAATCTGTGAAACCCCAATTAGACAAGCCATTTCATGCCCTTGGACCTCAGTTTTGTCCTCTTTAAAATGAGGGGGTTGGTCTACATGATCTCTGAGGTCCCCTTCTGGCTCTAAATCTATGGTCTATGAACTAGTCTCTTCCTTCAAGGGGCTTACATTCTCCTTGTGGATAAATAAGCAAGTATAATGCGGGCAGCCAGTGACAGAGGTGAAGCGGAGATCAGACAGAGAGTTCTGGCAATATTTGAGGAGAAAGAGAGCCCTGAAAAACTTGGGAGAGGGAGGGGAGGGTAAGGGAGCGGAGGGAAGGGCAGGGAAGGGAGAGGAGGGGAGGGCTGAGTCACTCCTTGAAGGAAGAAGAGGCTAGACAGGTGGGTGTATTACATACTATTTCCCACATAACAACTCTGTGGGGTGGATAGTCTAAGTATTCATATCTCTATTTTACAGATGAAGAAAGTAAAATTCGGGGCAGTTAGGTTTGGTCTACTTTTTCTTCATCTGTCATTGGATCATTGATTTAAAGCTGGAAGTTGCCTTGGATCTGTCTGATCCCCTCATTTTATAGATGAGGATTCAGCATCCTATCCACTTCAGTCAGCCAATAAACATTGACTAAGCACCTACAACATGTCAGGCACTGTGCTAAGCACTAGTAGATACAAATATAAAAAAAATAGTCGCTGCCCTCAAGGAGCTTACAATCGAATGGGAGAAGATAACACACAAAAAGAAGATGAAAAGGATGGGAGACTGGGTAAGGTAGAGAAGGGACCTGGTGCAGAATGGGAGTGGGGCTTGGAGAAATCCAAAGGACTATAACAGGGTGGGAAATGAAGAGCTGGCTGACTGACCAGGGCACCCTATTGCGTGGAGGCTTTGGGAGGAGCCCTTCACTCTGCTGTCCAGTCAGAGGGGCCACTGAGAAAGCGTGAGGACCAAGGCTGACACAATCCTACAGGATGATGAGGTTCTTGGGAGCCGTGATGGAGAGGTACTGTACCACACTGCTTCTGGCTCATACTCCACCTATTATTCTAGCCCCAGAGAAGGAAAAACCCATGGCAGGACAGGGACTGATGACCTAAGGGTGCTTTCTAAATCCCTCCTCTTGCATGAAGCTTCTCCATCCTTCTCTGATGCCTTTTAGTGACTGAACTCCTATGGTGCTTTTTAGCTGTATCACTCATTAGACAATTAATCATAGGCAGCCTGGTGACATCTCTTGTACTGGGGTATTGAACTGTGATTTATCTTCGCTATGGTTTCCTTCATTTTTATGTCTACTGTCTAATTCTTGGCTCTGCCACTTACTAAGGGGTGTAACCTTGAGTGAGTCACAGAATCATGGAATCTAATCATTCCAGGGTCCCTCAGAGTCACATAGTAAGCCAGCATCTGAGGAAGGATTTGAACTCAGGGCTTCCTAATTCGAAGTCCAGTGTTTGATCCACTATTATTGCCTAGCTGCCTCTCATTATACTAATTTCTCCCTGTACCCTGAGCTTGGCATCTTCTACCTCAGCATCTTTGTGTGGGCTGTTTGCCCAAGGAATGCACTCCTTTTTTACCTCCACCTTTCTAGAATCCTTGGTTTTCTTGAAGACTCAGTTGAGGTGATATCAATTAGGAAAGCCTCTCCTCACCTGCCTAATTTCAAGCATTCTCTGCCTCCTTGATTTCTCTTTTATTTACTTATTTGTCCACCAGTAGAACTGAGGGCAAGGGTTCTTTTGTTTTATATTCACATCCCCAGAATCTAGCACAGTGCCTGGAACATGGTAGCTTCTCAATGAATGCAAGCTGATTAAATTGAATTCTCATAGAATACAGCTAAGCAGTCTTCCATATGAGGGGTCATCAAATTGCTGAAGACAACTATCATATCTCCTTGTCTTCTCCCCTCTCAGGGTTAACATCTTCAGGTCATAGAATACAGCACATGGTCTGAAGCCAGGCTCTCAAACCCTGGAGCTGATTGGCTGGTTCACCAGAGATAGGCATTACATCTTCCCTTAGGGATCTGGTGTGGCAATGAGGGCTTAGGGGTGACTTTCTATTGCTGTAACTCACAAGTCCCCACTGATGTGCTTTCCCTTACTGGCCTCACATAGGTCTTTCTTTATGTCTTCAGAATTTAGCCAGGATGATGGTCACATCAGCTCTTTCTTTGGTGACCCCCTCTACTCCCGTGGGTTCAAGTCTGCAGATCTATCTATGTAGTTGAAGTCTTTCCTGAATCCTGCATCACCAATAACCTTTGGACATCTTGAACTGGATATTTTGTTGTTCAGTTGTGTCTGACTCTCCATGACCCCATTTAGGTTTTTCTTGGCAAAGATACTGGAGTGATTTGTCATTTCCTTCTCCAGCTGATTTTACAGGTGAGAACACTGAGGCCAACAGGGTTAAGCGACTAGCCCAGGGCCACACCCAGTGCTCTGTGCACTCTGGCACCACCTAGCTGCTCATGTGGAATGTTGTCTAGGCATCTCCAACTCAACAAGTCCCAGATGGAACTCATTATCTCCCCCTCCCCAAACCCATTCCTTTTCTGAACTTTCCTGTTACTGTTGGACTTTCTTCATTCTTCTCCAGCCTATACTCCTTATTTTCCCTCCCTTTTTTACACCATGTCCCAGAAACCCCTTCACCCTGGAAGCTCACTATACCCTAGATATTAGAAGTACCCTCCACCCCTGCAGTTTCTTTCTTCGAATGGCTATTTCCTCCCAGAACGTCCTCTATGCAGGAGACCCAGACTAGCCATGTTTTCATTCCCTCCATTCCTCCCAAACCCCATCCCTTTTTTTCAGCTATTTGAGAATAGGAAACATTTTTCTTTTTGCTTATAATTGTATTCTCAGCCTTAGCACTGTACCTGGCACATAGTAAGACTTAGTAAATATTTCCTGACTTCACTCACTGTGGGCACCACTATCCTTCCAGTCTCTTAGTTTCACAACTAATTGTTATCCTCACTCTCCCTCAGCCCAAATGTTTCCTCAGTTGCCAAATCTTCTACAGCATCTCTAGATAGCTAGATGGTTCTGAAGGGTAGGGCATGGATTTGAAGTCAGAAATGAATTCAAATTTTGCCACAGACATTTACTAGCTGTGTGTCCTTGAGTAAGTCCCCTAAACTTCTCAATGTTCTGGTCAACTATGTAAGACCACAAAGTGCAAAGAAGGTACCACTCTGCAATGGTAAAGGGAGCTTCCTCACCTGGGAGTACCCTATACCCATGTGTAGATTTGAGACAGATACACTGCAATGGTTCCTACCCCCGTGTGCGTGTGTGTGTGTATGTGTGTGTGTGTGTGCACATGTATACGCACATATATGCATGTTGTCACCTCTCATTAAAATGTAAGATCCAAGGGGGGAAAGGACTGTTCTGTCCAATGACTAGGCAGTGCCTGGCATTCAGTAGGTACTTAATAAAAGCTTGACGGACTGGTTTTTGTGTTTGGGGGGCATCTTGAGATGACCGAAAGCACCGCACAATTCTGAGTTCTTTTCTTAGACCCAGCACACTGTCTAACCACAGTGTCTGTCTCATAGCTACACATATATAAGCCTTGTGCCACGCTTTCCTCCTTCACCCATTTCACAGAATGAAGTAGCCTTACTCCTTACCAAGGCCAGTTCCTTTACTTGTTTGAGAGACCCAATTCCATCCCATCTCCTCCAACAGATTGTCCTTTCTGTCCTCCTCACTCTTTCACTTATTTCTAATCTTTTCCTGTCTACTGTCTCAGTCTCTACTTCCTACAAACATGCCCATGTCTCCCCACCAACCTGAAAAAAAAACTGATCCTTCCATTCCCCACTAACTATCATCCTCTATCTCTTCTGTCCTTTGTAGCTAAATTCCTCTAAAAGGCTGTCTACAATCGATGCCTTCACTTTCTCTCCTCTCACTCTCTTTGTAACCCTTTACAATCCAGCACCCAATCTTCATTCCACTGAAGCTGCTCTCTCCAAAGTTACCAACGACTTCTTAATTGCCAAATCCAATGACCTTTTTTCAATCTTCATTCACTGTACCTCTATGCAGGCTTAGACACTATGAATCACCCTCTTCTCCTGGATGCTCTCTTCTCGCTAGGTTTTCAGGACACCCCTCTATCTGAATGCTCCTTCTCTGTCTCCTCCATTGAATCCTCCTCCAGATCATGCCCCCTAATCATAGGTGTCCCTCAGGGCTCTTTCCTGGGTTCTCTTCTCTTCTACCTCTACATGAATTAGCTTGGTGACCTCATCAACTCCCATGGATTTCATTACCACCTCTATGCTGATTATTCTCAAATTTACCCATTATTGGTGTTCAGTCATTCAGCTGTGTCTGACTCTTCATGACCCCATGGACCATAATGTCCATGGAGTTTTCTTGGCAAAGATACTAAAGTGGTTCACCATTTCTTTCTCCAGTGGATTAAGGCTAACAGCCAATACTCTATCCACTAAGCTATCTAGCCAGCACATAGTAGGTGCTTAATAAATGTTTATTTACTGACTTATACACATTTATGCATGTATACATACACACACATATTCTTATATTGATGGACTAACTCAGTAGGCTGCCCATCAAACTGCAATTTGTAATCTGCACAATCTTCATTTTTCATCCGCTTTGTTTCTCCAATATGTATGGCTAGACTGATCTCTTTTAAATAATCCTGGTTCTAAATGAAAAAATCCCATAGAGTTTTGAAACTTAATGTCATCAGTTTTGTGCTACCTGCAAACAGGAGCATCTGGGGCACCCTTGCTAGAGAATTTCTTTCCTGTTTGGACTCTGTACACAGAAGGCTTCCTCCATGACACTGGTGGAAACCTCAGGTGAACATGTGTCTCCCTGTTGGACACCTGTCTTGATGCTGCTGCTCAGCAGACTGTCAAGCAAAGTTATCTCTGTGGTTGCATCTGTTACAGAATCTTGTAGGCTTTCAACACATATGCACGAGAGACCTTGTTTGTGGGAAGCTTGGAGGAATGCTATACAGATAAAAACCCTGCAGTACCACTCCCCTCGCCCTAAGTCCAGTTCAATGGAGAGGGCTCTCTGGATTTGGAGCCATAGTCCCTGGGTTCACACTTCAGCTGTGTTACTTACTTCCCTTGTGAAATGAGTAAATCAGTTCTAGTAAATAACTTTCTAACTTCATGACTCAGTTTCTTTTTCTGTAAAATGAGACAGTAGAATGAGGTGACTTCTGAGGTCCCTTCCAGATCTGAGCCTATGATCCTTTGAATTTTTCCCCAGATCCAAAGAGAGATTCTCCCTGAGAATTATGCAGACGATTGCTATGTAAGCTCTCCTGTCCTTACTACAGAAAGAAAAGCATCTCTGTTCTTTGGTCTTTCTTTCGAACTGGTACTGCCTGAGGACTTGGGGGGAGACTGCAGGACTTTGCAGTGACTCCTACAAACCTCCTGGCAGGAGGGAAAGCTTTGTGTCTTCAGAGAGACTTTGAACCATGCAGAATGTGCCCTGGCCACTCCTGGATAGAGGAAGACCGCTGCAGGAGTCAAGAACTAGCCAGGGGAGGTTCTTTATAAACTGTCCTCAGCTGAACTCTGGCAGAAAGAAGGGAAGCCAGAGTAGACCCATGGATCTCTGTGCTCCATAGCCTTTCTCTGATAATCCAGACAAGGCGAGGGCAGGGACTTGCCTGAAACTTGGGGAGGGGGTTGTTCTCAGAGGGCACAAGACTTCATGGTGGTGGGGGCGGAGCATTTATCTCAGAGAACCCATTGTGATTGGCCAAGAATATTGAGAGTGTCCACTGACAGGCTTATCTCTCAGGAGGGAGGGTAATGGACTTGAAGGAGAGAGTGAATTGGGAATGACCCATGGGTACACAGAAGGAAGATTTGGGTGGCTGGGCTCCTTTCCCATCTTCTTTTCCTCATTGTAACTTTTTTGGTTTTGTGTTTTGTGAGAGAGGATGTGGGAGGCACAGGGCCAGCAGGAGGGTGAGTGATTGATTTAAGGTGCCACGTTTAGGTTCTGGTCTCTGTACGGGGTAGGCATTCAAATTCCTCCCAGGTCTAAACCTATGATCCTTTGAATTTCTCCTTCAAAAAAAGACTTTCTCTGCTAGTTAACCAGGCAGGTAAACATCAAGGAGGATTTATAGGAGAAATGGTCTGGTATAATCCTAATAACTAATATTTGAGTGGGGTTAAAAGATAGTGAGCCTGATTGCTTAACTGCTGTCTTCAGGAAGACAGGAGAAATTAAGGAAGGCTATGAGCATGTTTGGATCTCCTGTAGCAAAGATAAGGGACGATGAGGACAAGAGTCACGAAGGTTGGACAGCCATGGTTTTCAATCTGCTTCTTGAAGGAAACTTTTATTTTTGTTGATTAAACCTGTGGTTTCATCAATGTAGAAAGCTCCCCAGTGAGACAACTCCTTTCATCAGCAGAGGTCAGCATCTGTTCTAGATCTTATAGTCTTAGACAGTCACCCAAGGCATTCTCTAGGTTAGATGGTCCAGGGTCACATAGTTAATATGTGGCAGAGACAAAGCTTGAACCAGGTCTCCTTGACTTTGAGGCTAGTTTTCTAACCATTTACAATGTGGAGACTTGCCAATGAGGGCACAGTCCTTAAAACACACATGATATGCTCTGCTAGGTAACAATCACATGTAAGATTTGATGAATCTATTTCTGGAAACACATGATGAAGGGGCTTCTCTCTCTTTGATTCAGAGCATGTAGAGTATTCTTTAACTCTGTGGTTCTCAAACTTTTTACTTTCAGGACACGGTTATAATCTTAAAAATTATTTAAGATCCCAAAGAATTTTTTGTCGGTTGTATCTGTTAATGTTTACCACATTAGAAATGAAACCATCTTAGTATCATTATAAAAGTTAAATTTTGATCTTGTGGACTTTCTGGAAGGATCTCAGTGACCTGCAGGGATCTCTGGAATCATACTTTGAAAACCATTGCTCTGTTTTCTATTGGTCTATTGAAGGGTAAGGAAAGGTCTTTTAATTGGCCACTGAGCCAGAACTGACTCTACATTGGAAAGGATTGAAAAGACAGACTTTTTCTTCTCTTTTCCTGGTGGGTTCAGAATGAGAAGTAGGAAGAAATGCTGTAAATCCTTGGGTGGGGGAGAGGTAGCTGTCAGGGCTGCCTTACTTCTCCATTTATCTGCCAAGTGGCTGGCAATGCACCGTGTCTGTTTCTTCTGTCTCTGTTGTGTTTCATCGTTTCCTAATTTCAGGTGAATTAGTGTTGGAGACAGATTGGACCAAGTTGCAGCTTCATGAGCTTTGCTGACTTCCTGGAAGGAACTTGCAAATCGATGAGATCACAGAGTCACTTGAGGATATCATTTAAGCCTCACAACAGTCATGGTCTTTCTGTGCCTTAGTTTCCCCTGTTGAACATCATGGTTGCAGTGGATAGAGTACTGGATGTGAAGGTAGGAAGACCTAGGCTTTTATCATGCCTTAGACACAACAGGCTTCTTTGGTTATCACTGACCATCTCCAGCCATCTTGATCTTTATCTTGCCACTGGACCCAGATGGCTCCAAAAGAGAAAGTGAAGCTGGTGGCTTTGTACAGCCCTCCTTCACTTCAATTCAATTCACTTGCGTGTTATGGCATCACTTCCCTGATGTCACGGTCCTCTTCGAGAACAAAGGACAAACAACAACAGAAAGATGCAATAGCTGTGTGAGCCTGGTCTTTAATCCTATCAGTCAGCCAGTCCACAAATATTTATTAAGCACCTACTATGTGCCAGGCACTGTCCTAAGAGCCTGGGATAAAAAAAGAGATGAAAGATCATCCCTGACCTCAAGGTGCTTAAAATCTAACAAGGAAGATAATAAGCAAACAAAATGTACAAACAAGCTATAGACAGGATAATTAGGAAATAATCGGATGAGGGAAGGCACTAGAATCAAGAGGGGTTGAGAAAAACTTCCTGTAGAAGATGGAAAGCTCAGTTTCCTCACCCGCAAAAGGGGGATGATAGTAGCACCTGCTTTACAAGGTTGCTCTGAGGCTCAAATGAAATATTCTATGTAAAGCACTTGATGTGCCTTAAAGAGCTATGTAGATGTGAGCGATTGTTTTTATCATGGGACAGTTGGACTATGGAGTCTCTAAGCCCCTCCCAGTTGGGATATTCCATCTTCTATGGCCCCAAGTTTTCTCTTCCATCTCTAACATGGCAATGATAATGATGAGTGACATATGGTGCTCTAAGGTCTGCAAAGCGTTTTATATAATTTATCTTCTTTAATCTTCACAACAGTAGTGTGAGATGGGGACTAGAAGATGATGAGACTGAAGTCCAGAGAGGACAAATGCCATGCTCAGAATTTGAACCCAGGTCCTTTGAATCTAGGGTTCTTGGGAGGCACTGAGAAAATACATCATGGGAAGACGTGATGCTAAGGCTGGACCACCTCGGCTGGATGTCGTGGAACGGATCACGCTTTGTTGTCAACTGGGTTGAACCGGCCTTTAACCTCTGGATGGCTGGAGCCGAACAGAGCAGGCTAGAGACAGGAGGGTCAAGAATCAAACAGAAGTTTAATTTCAAAGTGAGGGAAACAGCTTGCAAGCAAGGACGCATGTGCTGGGGCCCCATCCCTGGTGGGGGGACCTGAGGCAGTGTGAGGAGATCTCATTACTGATACCAGTGGCTATGCAGCGAGCCATAGCCCTGACAATGAGGGGTAACAGCACCAATGAGACGAGTCTGATTCATAGCAGGGCTTCACGACCTGAACGTGGGTACTTATCCAAGGTCAGAGAACACCTGGTGCTGGTCAAAGCGATAAAATAATTATGGGATTTTGCCACAGGATGAGATCATCCAGAGGGTGAGTGCAAAGGATTGTTGTCATGCCAAGCTCAGGGCACAGCTTGCTTGCTGGGTCTTAGCTCTGGAAAACAGGGTGTCCCCTAACATCTTGACACTGTGTGGGAACAGCTTGGAGCGGATGGTCTCAGACATCCTTTTTGTCCACAAACTCATCTGTAATATGGGGGGGGGGCGGTAGAACTCAAAAGTCTTAAAGATCCATTTCAGTTTCTGATTAATTTATCTAGATCCTATGAGATTCTAGATCAGGAGAGGGAATCCAGTATGGGATCCAAGTCCTTCAGTTGGGAAAAAGAATCTTTTTTCTTAACAGAATATCACCTCCTTGAGAGTAGGGACTTTTTTTGTCTTTATATTCTCAGTTCCTGGCACATCATTAAGTGCTTAATAATAAATGTTTGACGATGATTCATTGTGAGAAAGTGGGATGGTGTGCAAGGGGCCTCCAGGTTCCGGAAAGGGGCCCCTTTTCAAAAACAGGCCAAAAGAATGAAGTGAGGGAAGAATTTATACAATCGCAATACAAACACAATATGCAATAATTTGTAAAAAATATATAACAGAATAACACAATAACATACAATAACAATTTATACAATCACAATACAAATACAACATACAATAATTTATATAAAATCTATAACAAAACAAAACATTATAATAACCTACGATAACAACAATTTACAATGCAAATATAACATACAATAATTTATACAAAATATATAACAGGATAACACAATACGCTAGCATACAACAACAATTTAGACAATAACATGCAAAGACAAACAGCTTCGAAAGATTTAGGAATTCCCACCGAGGCAGGAGCCGCCGCCAGTGATGAAATAGGAAGAGCAATAAGGCATTCATTCAGCCAACCTCCTGACAGAGGGGTGTCGTACTCAGGGTTCAGATTGAAATATCCATTTTTGGAGACAACCTATGAGGGCCAGCATAATGGCCAATTGCTTGTCTACGAATATTTGTTACAAGGATTTTATTTTTCCTTTTTCAAGTGGGGACATGGTGGGAAGGAGAAAGAAAAGAATGCTGGTTAGTCGATATAAGATGAAATCAAAGTTAAATAAAATCCAGCGTACAGAACATTTTGACCTTTCTCATTTCTGTTCTCATCCATCTCACGACACCTGAGTGTGGAATTTAGTTTTCAGTTTTGTTTCTTATTCTAAACTTCCCGTCCGACAACAAAACAAACATTCAAAGGAAGCAAGAGAATTTTTCCATGTGTGCATAAAATTGTGAAACCTCAATTATTCATAATTTGTCGGTAATGGCTCTGATCAGACCATTCCTTTGTTCAAAGATTGTCAGTGGCTTTCTGTTGCTGTCCAAGTCAAGTTCAGTCTTCTCTGCCTGGTACTGAAGGCTTTGCTTTCATCGTCTGGGGGCGTCTTACTTTGCTAGTGGTGCCAGACAAGGCAAAGGGTATTAAAAAACCCACAAGATCTCACTTGAAGCTCATCCATCTGAAGGGCTAATTGACGGTATACAAATAGCCAGGTGTCACAATGGATAGACCGCGGGACCTGGAGTCAGGAAAACCAGATTTCAATTCTTGCCCCAGATGCTTACTAGTCATGTGACTTTGGGCAAATCATTTAACCTCTGTCTGCCTTAATTTCCTCATCTGTAAAATGGGGGCTAATAATAATACCTACCTCCGAGAGTTGTTGTGAGGATCAAAAGAGATAATATTTATATGGTGCTTAAGCACAGTGCCTGGCACACAGTAGGTGCTTAATGAAATAAATGCTTGATCCTCTTTCCCTGTCCCCAAACCCCACTGATTAAGTGAACACCCTCAGACCTACCAAAAGTGCCTGAGATGTATGTCTCTTGTGTTTCACTGACACCCTGACTCCTGCTTTGTTTTTGTTCAGCCAGTGCAGGAGCTGCTGGCTCTGGAGATGCACGAAAGGAGCTTTTAAATGTTCTGACTTGGGGATAAGCAGATTAAAGCTAGAAGGAGTAGTGGCCTTAGGTTTGAGGGGCTAATTAATTCCAAGGGTCAGAGAGGTGGTCAGTCTGTCCTACTCACCCATTCACCACCAATTGGTAGCAAATGCTCTAGAAATCAGTACTTAGGAATCAATCCATTAAGCATTTATTAAGCCCCTACTGTGTTAACCAATCAACAAAAATTTATTAAGCACCTACTATGTAGCAGGCACTATGCTAGGTACTGACATAGACATTTTGTATAGACAAAATTGCAATAGCTTACGTTCAATTGGAAGAGACATGTACATATGTAAATATACTCAAAACACACAAAATAATCACAAGGTCATTTTATGGAGAAGGGTACAAGGGTAATAAGTTGGTTCTCTCTCTCTCTCTCTCTGTGTCTCCCTCTGTCTCTGTCTCTCTATTTCTCTCTGTCTCTGACTTTCTGTCTGTTTGTCTCTGTCTCTCTCTCTCTCTGTGTCTCTCTGTCTATGTCTCTGTGTCTCTGTCTCTGTCTCTCTCTGTGTCTGTATCTGTGTCTCTCTCTGTCTCTCTTTCTCTCTCTCTCTCTTTCTCTCTCTCTCTCTCTCTCTCTCTCTCTCTCTCTCAGAGCCAGACTGCTACATCTTCTCCCTGAGCACATTTGAGGGGTTTGTGGAAATGTTTCCTTCCATTCTTCTCTACTGCCACCAGGTAGCAGCTAGGGGGCGCCATAGTACATAGAGTATCAGGCCTGGAGTCAGGAAGATTCATCTTCCTGAGTTCAAATCCAGCCTCAGACACTAGTGGTGTGACCCTCGGCAAGTCACTTCGCCCTGTCCTCCTCAGTTTCCTTATTTGTAAAATGAGCCGGAGAGGGAAATGGCAAGCCACTCCAGTGTCTTTTGCTAAGGAAACCTCAAATAGGGTCATGAAGAGTTGGACATGACTGAAGAACGACCATCAGCTGAAGCCCCCACTGGTTATGTTTCACCAATTGTTGGGCAGGTGACTAGTGCCCCACGTCCATTTAGCCAATCAATTAGCTTTTACAAAAGAAGTTTTTACTTCAAAGATATAGGAAGAATAAATAGAAACAGCTTCCCTCTGCCTCTAAAAATCTCAGTTGTCTTTAAAGGGTCGCTCAGACACCACCTTTCTGCATGAGGCCTTTAAATGGCTAGTGTACCTGAGGTGTGAGTCATGTACAGATCTCAGCATCTTGCTGAGACAACTGCCTCAGGTAGAGAAGCCTGCTCCTGGGAGAGTCATGATCATAGGTAAGGAAGTTGCCCTGGAGAAACTGTAGAACTTGGGGAGACTCATGGTGAATGGGAGGCTCTTTGGCCAGGGAGGCCAGCTTCAAGCAGCTCTCTTTTCTCACAGTGAGAGATA
This sequence comes from Trichosurus vulpecula, assembly GCF_011100635.1. NCBI lineage: Eukaryota > Metazoa > Chordata > Mammalia > Diprotodontia > Phalangeridae > Trichosurus > Trichosurus vulpecula. The sequence goes on along the minus strand of NC_050573.1, from coordinate 23,181,380 downwards.
GAGGCTGTAGGACCTCCTCCCCTCTGGAGCCTTGTGGCCCCAGTACTTCTGGGATACGTTCTCTCTTACACCACCTTGGTCTCTGGGGAGGGAACAGGTTCAACATAGTTCAGTTCCTACATAGCACCAAGTTCACATCCAGAGGCAACATAACTAACAGATGTGTCCTTGACTCAGCTTCTGCTGGCTTATGCCCACACAGTCACTCCCCAAGGTTACCTGCTTTTTAAAAGAATTATTTATTTTTAACATTCATTTAAAAAATATTTGAGTTCTAAATTCTCTCCCTCCCTCCTGCCTCTCCCCAACCCATTGAGAAGGCAGACAATATGATATCAGCTATACGTGGATCGCTCGTTCCTTAGGGCACTCTTGCTTCCCTGGCTCTGGAATTGAGAATCTGGGATGTCAGGATGCTGAAGCCCCCTACTGACTTTTCAAACTTATGGAATTGGAGGTATCAATCTCTCTCGCCTGCAATTGAGAACAACCACGGTGGCCAAGGACCAAGGCCTGTTCATGGGGCCACAAGGAGAGGAAGGCCCACAGTCTCTATCTGCCACTGTGAGGGAAGAGAGCCTCTTGAAGCTGGCCTCCTTGGCCAAAGAGCCTCCCATTCACCATGTGTCTCCCCATGCTCTTCAGTTTTTCCAGGGCACCTCCCTAACCTGTCTTCATGACTCTCCCAGAAGCAGGCTTCCCAGGCTTCTCCACCTGAGGCAGCTGTCTCGGATGCTGAGATCTGTGCCTGAGTCACAGCCCAGGAACACTAACATCTTTGGAGCTTAGCGAAGGCCTCATGGTATTTGAGCAACCCTTTGATGCCAACTGAGATTTTTAGAGTAAGAGGTGGGTAGAGAGTGCAGACTTGGCATGTAGGGCAGCCTATGCAAAAGAATAGAGGTGAGAGAGGGATTGTGATGCATGAGGAATAACAGTTTGGCCAGACTGGCTGAATTGTAGAGTATGTGGAGGGACGTGATATATAGTAACACTGGAAAAGGAGTTTGGAGCCAAGCTGTGAAGGTTTTAAATGCCAAATGAGTTTGTATTAACAGGGAGCTACTGAGTTTATTGACTAGGGGAGGGAAATGGTCAGAACTTTCCTTAAGGAACATCATTTTGGCACCTATGTGGAGGAAAGGGGCATTAACTGGAGACAGAGAGGCTGATTAAGAGGCCATTGCAAGGGGCAGCTAGGTGGCACAGTGGATAGAGCACCAGCCCTGGAGTCCGGAGTACAAATCTGGCTTCAGACACTTGACACTTAACTAGCTGTGTGCCTTGGGCAAGTCACCTAACCCTGATTGCCTGTGGTCCAGGTGAGACACAATGAAGACCTAAACTAGGGTGAAAGCTGTGTGAGTAGAGAAAAGGAGACCCAGGTGAGAGATGTTACAAAGCATCAATAGATAAGACCTGGAAATGGATTGGATGTGTGGGGTGAGGGAGAATGGGGAATCTAGGATGATATTGGAGTTGTGGTAAATGGGAGTGCAATCAGTCAACGGGCATTTATTAATCACCATATGTAAACTCCTCTGTGGGTCTTCCAAAGCCCTTCACACGCTGGCTCCTTTGCGCCTTTCCAGTCCTCGAGAATGTCTTGCACTCTATGATCCAGTGACATCAATCTTCTTGTGGTTCTTCCAATGATACTCTCTGGCCATTTCTGTGTGCTGTCCCCCAGGTCTGGAACTTCCTCCTTGCTCATCTCTCCCTCCTGGCTCCCCTGGCTTCCTTCCAGGCTCAGCTAAAATCCCATCTTCTGCAATAATCCTTTGCCAGTCCTCCTTAATCTTAGCTCCTTCCCTCTGAGATTGTCTCCGATTGATCCTGTCTGTAGCTTGTTTGTACATAGCTGTTTGCATGGTGTTTCCTGCAGTGCATTGTGGGACCTTTGAAAACAGAGGCTGTTTTTGACCTTCTTTGTATCTCCTGGGCTTTGTGCAGTGCCTGCTGCTCTATTTGGAATCTACTGTGTGCCGAGGATTGTGTCAGGCGCTGTTAGAATGCAAAAGGGGACCAGTCTCTTCCTTAAGGAGCTTACATCACGCTACCAAAAGAAAATTAAAAAGTCCAGCATATAATTATTTTATATTTTAGAGGGATTTATTGAGGGATGAAGTAGACAGGCAGATTTCAAAAGGACAATGAGTGTTTTGTTCAGTTGTTTCAGTTGTGTCTGCCTCTTTGCAACCCCATTTGGGGTTTTCTTGGCAAAGATATTGGAGTGGTTTGCCATTTCCCTCCCCAGCTCATTTTATAGACGAGGAAACTGAGGCAAACAGGGTGAAGTGACTTGTCTGGAGTCATGTAGCTAGTAAGTGTCTGCGGCTAGATTTGAATTCAGGTCCTCCTGATTCCAGGGCTGGCATTCTGTCCGCTGTGCCCAGATAGTGAGTACAGAGAGGATGAAAACCACCAGGGCCCCTTAAGGAGTTTCCAGGTGAGAAGTTATGCTGGAGAGTTCCTGGCCTTAGGCTCCCTGTGTCCATACAAGCATCAGTACCCATTTGAGGGTCTCAGGATGGATCTTTGGCAGCAGTGGAATGTGTGGCTGGATTACTTTTTTTTTTAAATATAGAGAACAGGCTTAAGCTCTGATATAGTTTATAAACACATTCTTGCTTCAATAGGCCTTGAAGACCTGAGAGCACCAATTGGTGTGGGCATACATGACTGAGAGCTGAGAATGTGTTTTATGAGCTCAGGATTGTTTTTTCAAGAAACTCTGCTTTGACACATTCCATACCCTCAGCAGCGGCTCTTTTCTGGAAGGGCCATGGGGGATGAGAAGGAAAAGACCTGTGATAGTTTCTCATTATTAACCCAAGACTGACGCACATTAATGACCTTAACAGGCAGATGTTTTCTCAGGGTGTGCAGCCTTTGTCAAAGATCAGGTACTTAATGTCTTGAGACGAACCTTGGAAGTGCTGCTTATCATTTTAGAGAGGGGTAGGGGCAAAGCCCAGTTGGGCGTTGTATAAAAGTTACAAAGGGGAAAAGAAAAAAAAATGAACTTTTAGCAGGCAAACTATAAGGTTACAAGTGAATAGATTTCAAAGAAAACAAGAAACTCTTTATAGGTAAACTAAAGTATTCCAATAAACTATATTTAATACAAATGTTTTTTCCACTTAGTAATCTCTCAAAATAAGAGGCTGTCCTTGTGATATCTGTGTCTAGTGATAAATGGATCCAATCCAACACGGAACTTTGTTTTGTACATTCCCAAAATCTGTATCATTTCATTTTGTTTATTATAGCTATAGCTAACCTGTCTTGGTGTCTCATCTCCTCCTAGAGCAGAAGCCTCTTAAGGTCAGAGATATACTTATCTAAACTTTGCTTCTTCTTAGCCCCCAGAACACAGTAAGATGTTATTTTTTCCTTTAATAATATTTTATTTTTTCCAATTATATGTAAAGATGGTTTTCAGCATTCATTTTTGCAAGATTTTGAGTTCCAAAGTTTTCTCCCTCCCTCCTTTCCCTCCCCCTACCTAAGACAGCAAGCAATCTAACATAGGTTATACATGTACAATCATGTTAAATGTATTTCCACATTAGTCATGTTGTGAAAGAAAAATAAGAACAAAAGGGGAAAACCATGAGAAAGAAAATAACAACAAAACAAAAAACAACAAAGTGAAAATAGTCTGCTTCAATCTGCATTCAGACTCCAGAGTTCTTTCTCTGGATATGGATAGCATTTTCTATCACGAGGCTTTTGGAGTAGTCTTAGGCTTAGATCCTTACGTTGGTGAGAACAGCTAACTCTATCAAAGTTGGTCATCACACAATGTTGCTGTTCCTGTGTACAGTGTTCTCCTGGTTCTGCTCACTTCACTCAGCATCAGTTCATATAAGTCTTTCCAGGTTTTTCTGAAGTCTGCCTATTCATCATTTCTTATAGCACAATAGTATTCCATTACATTCATATACCACAACTTGTTCAGCCATTCCCCAATTGATGGGCGTATAGTAAGACTTTAAATATTTGTTTTAGAAGAGTCCATCATTTCTCATAGAACATTTCATTATATTCATATACCACAACTTATTCAGCCATTCCCCAGTTGATAAGCATACAGTAAGACTTTAAATATTTGTTTTAGAAGAGTCCTTGGAGCATAGACTGTCAGAATTGGGAGAGACCTTAGTATGTTAACTGTCAGACAAGGGAAGAAGATTAGAACATGGAATGTTGGAGCTGGAATGTAGATGATTGCAATGGTCTCAAGTCTCTCCTCATCTCAGACCACCCTCCACACTCTTGACAAAGTAATTTTCCTTAAGTGTAGACAAATCTGACCAGGTCACATCCCTGCTTAATAAACTTCCTAGCTTCCTATTAACTCCAGGATCAAATATGAACTCCTCTGCTTCCCTTTGAAAGCCCTTCCCAATCTGTCATAACCAATCTTTCCAGCCTCATTGGCCATGACTCTTCCTCCTGTCTGCCATGATGTAGTAGCCAGACTGGCCTTCTCTTTTGTGGCTCACACATAGCACTCCATCTTCCATGTCTGAGCCCTTGCATTTGGCATCTTTCACCCCTAGTCTGCACTCTCTCCTCACCTCTTTATCCAATCCCTTACTTTCTTCAAGGCTTATCTCAAGTCCCAACTTTTCTTGAGCCCCTCAACTCCTAGTAGTGCCTGCTCTCCCAAAATATATTGTATTGAATTACTTGCCACCATCATTAGAATGTAAACTCCTCATGAGAAGAATTTGTTTCATTCCTCTGCCATTATAGTCCCAGTGCTTGGCACAGTGCCTGGTATATGTTCAGTCATGTCTGAGTCTTCCTGTCCTCATTTGGGGTTTTCTTGGTAAAGATACTGGAGTGGTTTGCCATTTTCTTCTCCAGCTCATTTGACAGAGGAGGGAACTGAGGCAAAGAAGCTGTGACTTGTCCAGGGTCACACAGTTAGGAAGTGTCTGAGTCCAGATTTGAATTCAGGAAAATGAATCTTTCTGACTCCTAGCCCAGTGCTCTATGCACTGTGGTGCCACCTAACTGCCTGATACATAGTAAGTGCTTAATAAATTCTTGTTAACTGATACCTAATGCCTGGTAAACAGTAGGTACTTAATAAATGCTTATTGACTGATTGGAAGAGACCTTAGATCAATGAACATCAGAGGTGCCACATGTATACATATTATATCTATCTCTATCTCTATCACTATCTGTCTGTCTATCTACCTATCTTATCTATCCATCTATCTATCTGTCTGTCTGTCTGTCTGTCTATCCATCCATCCATCCATCCATCTGAATTTCCACACTTCTACAATGAGGGGGTTGGACTGGATGACCTCTGAGCTTCTTTCTACCTTTAAATCTATAAAATTATATAACTCTGAAATGTATCTTTATACAATATGAAATGAAATAGAATATCTTTAACAAAATCAAAAAACCCTCCTATTCACTTTCACAACCCATCCAATATATTTTCAGATTCCATGGCTGCTCTTTTCTCATCATTATCTGTAGCATACTGGTAATCAACATGCCTCGGGCAGTCTCGATTCTCGCCTCACTCCACAGAAATCGGGTGAGAATGGAATGTCTCCAGAATGGGGGCATTTGCTCTCTGTCCCCTCTCTCTTTTTCTTATGCTCTAACTCCTGGTGGTTCTTTCAGATGTGGTAGAAGCTCGTCTTCTGAACAAACTCTGCTCTCCTCTCCTGGCCAAGAGCAATGGAACAGAAATCTGGGGGACAAGGGAGCAAATGAAACAAAGTATGTTTGGTGGGGGAAAGGGCACCTTGGATAATGCCATTTGGAAACAGTCAGCTTTAGGGGAGACTTGCAGCTTGCTTGGCCCTCTGATGACAGTCCCCTGTGGTTGAGAGGATTGCTATTTAGATGTGTGATGCTAACAGCTGGCCCTGCAGTAGTTTAGCATCCATGTGCACTCTGTACACACAGCTCCTTCTGATTTGGAAGAGGTCTTGCATGCCATACTTTGAAGTCATAATTAGAAAGCAGGAGTTATCTTCATTAAATTATGTATTGGAGACAGTTGGGTGTAGAAAAAGCACCTTTCTGATGGTTTAAATGCATTTCTCCATCCCAATGGATGTTTATCCCAAATTAAAATCCCCAGAAGATACAGCTATTTTAATTAACAATTTGCCTTGTTAACACTGTGAATGTTTTCCTTCTTGGGAAGATGGTTATATCAATTAAATCTGCAGACAATGCTTTACATAGAGGCCTAGTGAGGGATTGACTTCAGGCTCAGCCCTAAGCAACTGAGCTCCATCCCCGATCAGCTCAGACACGACTTCTGGCCAGTGTCTTGTGCCTTCAGCAGCCTAGATTCAGAGAGTGCCAGAGCTGGGAGGGGGCTTAGAAAAGGGAATGTCAGAACTGGGAGGGGCCTGAGAACAGGGAATGTCAGGGCTGGAAGGGGCCTGAGAACAGGGGATGTCAGGGTTGGGAGGGGTCTTAGAACAGGGGATGTCAGGGCTGGGAGGGGCCTGAGAATAGGGGATGTCAGGGCTGGGAGGGGTCTTAGAACAGGGGATGTCAGGGCTGGGAGGGGTCTTAGAACAGAGAATATTAGACCTAGGAGGAGCCTTAGAGCCTCCCTCCCTCACTCCCTTTTCTGTCTCTGTCTGTCTGTCTTTCCTCCCCTCCCCTTCCTCTATTTCTCCCTCCCCACCCCCCAGTAAGTCATGAAATACAAGGTCTCCTTGTAATACTTTTATACAGTGGTTGCTGCAATTTAATGTATGAGGCCATGCATCACAGTCCTGAGGTTCAGAATTACCTGGAAGTAATCATTTCCTAGAGGGCTGGTAGTAAACATTCTGTCACAGAGCTATAGATTGTCTCCTGTCCTCATCCATCAGCCCCCAGGGGAGGTGTTATGGTGAATGATACGGGAAAGAATGGGAAAGTGCTGATTCTCCCTAGTGCCGTTGGCAGGTTTGTGGGCAGAGAGTAGTCTGCTGGCTGGGCTGCTTTGACTCAGGCGGAGCTCAGAGCCCGGGGCTGCTTAGCCTAAGGTCATGGGAGGGTGGCAAGGGCCCCAGTGACCTCTGCTGTGGATGGAGAGGACTGATTTCTAAGATCTTTTCCAGTTCTAGGAAAGGATAGATTTGGAGGCAGGTTATCAAGGTTTGAATCCTGGCTTTTCCCCAATAAACCATGTGACTTTGGATAAGTCATTTCACTTCTCTGGGCTTCCCTTTCCTTGGCAGTAATGAGAAGCCACTGGATCAAATGGCCTCAGAAGTCCCCTCTGAGTAGCTGTAACTCTGTCATCTTAGGCTCTCAGACACAATCTGGGCATATTTCTCTTCTGCTCATGAAGCTTCAGAAACTCTCTATTACCTCTAGGAACAACAGTGAGCCTTTATATAACACCTACTATGTGCCAGACACCGTGCTAAGTGCTTTACAAATATTATCTGGTTCTTAGGAGAAAATACAATTCAAACTTCTCTGTTTGTACAAAGCCTTTTTAATTTAATGTAATCAAAATTTTATACTTCATTCTGTTTGACATTTAAAAACCTTTCACAATTGGCTCCAACCTGTCTTTCCAGACATTTATCGTCAAAATCACCAAGTATCGGTGTGTAATGTATGCTGATTTGATTCAGAGAATCTCAGCAAGTTCTTCCTCGAATTTCTCTACCATGTCGTCCTTGGCCACCAATGTTGGTGCAATGATTTTCATGGTGGGTTTTTCTTTGTTGTTGTTGCAAATATTTAATGTTAGTACTTCAATGTGGGATGATCAAAAATCCCATGAAATAATGTTTCTCATTGCTTCTGGGCATAGGAGAAAACTCCCTCTGCCAACGCCTTTCTTTGCTTCTCCAAGGAGGACACGAGAGCTTTCTTTCCAATTATCAGCAACTTTCTTCTTTTTTGTGCTGTTATCTACAGCAAGTGCCTCAAGATGGATTTGGTTCAAGATGGATATGTTTCAGTTCAGAAACAGATGGTGGTTCAGCAGTTAGAATGCCAGGTGTGGATTCTGGAAGACCTGAGTTCAAATCCAGTCTGTGACACTTACTTAGCTGTGTGACCTTGGGACAGTCTTTTTACCCCTGCTTTTTCCATTATAAAATGCATATAAAAAGCATAGCATCTACCTTGTGAGGATCAAATGAGATCATATATTCATATGAGTAGTTAGCACAATGCCTGCGCATAGTAGGGGGCTATGGAAATGCCTATTCCCTTTGTGAGAAACAGAAGAAGGAGTTCTGTTTCCACAGGAGTGACACCTACACACTCCCAGCTTTGCAGGAAAGATGCCTGGATGTAACTAGTTCCAACCAGAGCTGTGACTTGGTAGAACCAGGCCTTTGGCTGCGCAGAAGGTCAGAAGCTTGTACGCATGCTTAAGGAGCTGTTTAATATTAACCCACGCACCCCGAGGGTGGAGCAATTTGAATGCACGTGCAATGCATGACAAGGGAGGGGGAACACATCTAGGAGAAAAACATGGAATAGGCAGTTAGGGAAGTTGTATCCAGCCAATGGGGAGCAGGGGAGGGAGATTTGAATCGGGAACATTTGTCTTAACAAGTGTGCTCCCTTAGGGGTTACCTGTTCATAAGGATGTAAAATAAAATAAGAGCTTTCCTGGCTTCAACAATGAGTGTTGTTCTCTCTAGAGGGAGGGCGTTTCTCACGCCTTCCTCCCCACTGTGACATGAATCAATTTAGTTTTCTGGATCTCAGTTTTCTCATCTGTACAATGGGATACATAACCCTTCCACAGTCTTCCTGCTAATATTCTTGTGAGGGAAATGTCAATCGCTCAACAATCGACAAGCATTTATTAAGTGCTTACTATTTGCCGGGTGATGATCTAAGATCTGAGGATCGAAAGAAAGGGAAAAACATGATCTTTTCCTTAAAGAAGCTCACATTCTAATGGGGAGATGACTCGAGTCAACAGGCATTTATTAAAAGGGCCTACTATGCGCCAGGGAAGACTCATCTTCATGAGTTCAAATCTGGCCTCAGACACTTACTAGCTGTGTGACCCTGGGCAAATCACTTCACCCTATTTGCCTCAGTTTCCTCATCTGTAAAATGAGCTGGAGAAGGAAATGACAAACCGCTCCAGTATCTTTGCCAAGAAAACCCCAAATGGGGTCATGAAGAATGGGACAAGACTGAAAAACGACTCCACCACCACCACCACCACACTATGTGCCATGCACTGTGCTTAGCGCTGGTGATACAAGGAAAGGCAAAGCCATATCTCCCTGCCTTCAAGGAGTTCACCATCTAATGAGGAAGACACAATTCAAATTATGTACCTTTTAAATAGAAGGTCATCTTAGATGAAGGCACTGGGAGCCAGGGAGGGGGAGGGCGGTCTTGCAGAAGATGATATTTGACTGGTAAATTGTGAAACACTCTAGGGGTATGAGATGGTACCAGATTCCTGTTCTTCTTCTTGTTCCCAGTCTTCCTACTTTCTTAGCCTGGGAAGATGCTAAGGAAGTATAAAGGACTATTAACAACCATTTAAAGATCAATGTGCCCATCCGTCATCCACAAACTGCACTATTTATTTGAGGCTTCGCTGTAATATATCCACATGGAAGAATTCATGAAAGACAATGGGTTGGGAGAGATTGTATGCCATCTGAAAGAGCTCACCTTGCAGCTGCTGTATGCTGGGTGCATTCACCCGCTTAACGAGGAAGCTGGGAGTCCATTTTCCATAAGGGTTTAATAAAGGCATAAATTAAAATATTAAGACAGATGGGAGAAGCGTGGAGTAAAACCATTTTCTCCATTAACTTGGCAAACAGACAACCCTCCGAATACTGCAGAGGGGTGGATTAAAAGTAGGAAAAGGAGGCTCTGAGAAATCAGCAGTTCTCTCAGGTCTCGGGTAACTTCTGTGTGTGTGTGTGTTTTGCTGCATAATTTCTGTCGGGGAGTTGAATATTAGATTTATCAGCTGAATAATGGGGCTGTTAATACCTGGTGGCATAATTAACGCTGATAAATGAGCTTCCTCTTTAGAATTTAAAGCATGACAGGGTATGCCAGAGAGGGAGATGGTTACATTTCCAAAATGTTTTGAATATTCACAGAGGCCTTCAAGGGAACTGAAGAGCAGTGTATTTGATCAACCCTGTGCCTCCGGGATTTGGGTTCTTTGGATTTTTGTGGGCTTGAATTCCTGCGTCAACTCTTATAAGCTCTAATACTGCAGGCAAGTTGTTTAACCTTTCTGAATCTCAGTTTCCTCATCGATAAAATGGGGATAATGAAATTCAGATTGCCTATTTCAAAGGGGAAGAAAGTGTTTTGTAAGCCTCAAAGTGTTACAGAAAAGTAAGTTATTATTGTCATTGCTTATCATTTAGTCAATTTTTGGTACCCTGTGAGTAGATTGTTCTTGGCAAATTCTTCATCCTTCCTCTATAACCATACAGTAGATTTCTGAGCTCTGAGGATGACAGAATTTTGGAGCTGGAAGGGATTTTGGAGATAATTTTGAAAATATTTTCCTCTTTTTCCAGTTGAGGAAACTAAGTTTCAAAGAGAAAGGAAGGGACTTAGGATCCCAAGATTGTAGACTTTGAGCTAGAAAGCAACTTCAAAGTTATTAAGTTGTTGAATGCAATCATCACCTGACCCTAACCCCATTTTTGTAGCTGGACCAAATCAGTTGGAGCCCACCTTGAGATATCTCTGAAAATTAACCTGGAGCCTACTGTTCTGACTAAACTTCACCACTCCCCAGCCTTCTCTGTGGACTTTCAGTTGTTATGCAAAACAACTTATGTAACTGCTTCTCTAGGCTGTGTCTTTCATGAGATTCCTTCCCTGTGGAAATGTATTTAGACCCCTTCTCCCCATTGTGGGCACTTCAGTATTTTGGTACTACATGGTGTCCCAAATTGCAATTCTTTTGTCTCAATAAAAAAAACTCTAGTTTTTGCTACTTTAGTAGTCCTCTTTATTTCAGGTTGACAAGGTGGCAAACCACTATTTTACAGAGGAGGAAAAAAGACCCAGAGAGGAGAAGTCAGTCAGCCAGTCAACAAGCTCTTACTAGGCACCTGGGCAACTCAATGTTTAGAACTGGTCATGCCAAGAGAAGCCTGGGTTGCAAAAAAAAAGTTCTTTCCCTCAAGGAGCTCATGGGGCAGATAACTTGCAAGCAACTATGTACAAACAAATTATAAACAGGATAAATCAGACATAATCAATAGAGGGAAGGTACTAAGACTAAGGGGGATCAGAAAAGGCTTCCTATAGAAGGTAGGATTTTAGCTGGGATTTGAAGGAGGCCAGAAGGCAGAGATGAGGAGGGAGAGTGTTCCAGGCATGGGGAACAGCCATTGCAAATGCTTGATGTCTGGAGATGGAGAGCAGAGGTACAGTAATGAGGCCACTGTCATTGGATCATGGGAGTAAATGAAGTCCAAGAAGACAGCAAGAGGCTTCCTCAAGGTCACACAAGTATTTGAGGGGCAGAGGAGTGATTTAGGTCCTTTGACTCAGAATCCAGCCTGTTTCCACTTTATTCTGCTATCTCCTTAGGTCTCATTATTAGTGAATGGCAGAGCCTAGTTTAGACTCCAAGCTTCCTCATTCTCATTACAGCATTCTTTGTCTTATAGATGAGGACAAAGATTTCTCTTTCACTTCTAGTTGACTTAGACTCTGGGAAAACTGGCTTCTTTTTCTCATCAGCCTGAGCGAAACCACATCTTGGTGTGGTGGAAAGATTGTGTTTGTCCTTTGTTCTAGAAGAGGACCATGACATTAGGGAGATGATGACATGACTCGCAGTTGACTTTGATTTGAGTCACACAGGGCTGTGCAAGGTCACCAGCCTTACTTTCTCCTCCAGAGCCATCTGGGTCCAGTGGCCAGATATTCACCAGGATGACTGGAGATGGCCCAGGATGCATTGGGAGACCCTGGCCCTTTCAGGCTAAAGCCTTTTTAGATTGTCACTTAGAGTGAGGTAGTGCCCATTCAGTGAATAGGTCTCTCTAAGAAGTTAATCAAAGGATGGCCCCTTTAATCAAAAACTCAAAAAAAAAAATCAAACTGGGAGGGGAAGACCCTCAGGGTTCCTGTCCAAAAGAGAGTTACTATTTAGTAAGAACACTGTATTTAGAGTTAGGGGATCTGGGTTCGAATGCTAGCTCCTTACTCCTGAGACTTCAGTTTTCTCTTTCTATAGAATGAAGGGTGTTGGATTAGATGAACTTGTATGGTTTCTCCAGCTCCAGAGCTTGGATCCTGTGATGAGATGACCCCCTGGATCCTTCTCAATCATGTAGTATATGATCCCAAATCCCAATGCTTCCTCTTCCTCTCCTCTTTCCCCCAAACAAGAGTAAAACAATGCAGTTGCAAGAGTCCAAGATGGTAGAATCAGAGGACCTGCTTTCACAGACCACCTTCCCTGGCTTCCTTCAAGTCCCAGATGGAATCCCACCTTCTAAAAGAAGCCCTTCTATGCCTTCCTTAATGCTAGTGTCTTCCCTCTGTCCACAATCTCCACTATGTCCTGTTTATAGCTTGTTTGCATGTGGTCTCCCCCATTAGATTGAGAGCTTCCTGAGGGCAAGGACTGTCTTTGGCCTTTCTTTGTATCCCCAAAGCTTAGTACGGTGCCCGACATACGGTAAGCGCTCGTTGACTGACCAACCGTACGACATTGGGGAAATCCTTGGACCTCGGTTTCCTCATCTATGAAATGAAGGTGTTGGATTAGATCAGTGGTATCAAGCTCAAATAGAAATGGATCTATGTGAGTTGCATATTGACTTAGAAAATCACAAATTAACATTATCTATGTCGTATTGTGGGCGGCTCGATGGAGCAGTGGATAGAGCCTCAGGCCTGGAGTCAGGAGGATTTAAGTTCAAATGCAGCCTCAGACACTCACCAGCTGTGTGACTCTGGGCGTGTCGTTTCATCCTGTTTGCCTCAGTTTCCTCATCTGCCAAATGAATTGAGAAGGAAATTGCAAGTTGCTGTAATATTTCTGCCAAGAAAACTCCAAATGAAGTCACAAAGAGCTGGACGTGACTAATAAATGACTGAGCAACCTACGTTGTGTTTTTATTTATATTGACCCTATTTCTCAGTTACATTTTAATCTGGTTCATGCTACACTTGGGAGTGTTGTTGAACCCACGTCCCACTTGATACCTGTGCACTAGATAACCTCTGGGGTTCTTATTAGCTGCAAATGTAGGATCCGATTCTAGATTTGTGAACCTGTGCATCAATCTTTGGGTCATCTCCACCATGGTGTTTTTAATGTTCCCACTCATCCCTGTCACAGCGACTGTAAGCTCTCCTTTGGCCCTGGGGCTATGAACAGCCACCATTTCTTTCTCACTCCTCTTCTCTAGAGCACAGGTCTTTCCTCTACTTCCTTCTATGCCAAGCTGGCCTCTTCCTTGATCGCTCTCCTTGACCCACATGCATTGCGGTAAATAATGAGGCTCCAGACTCCCCAGCTGAGATGGAAGAGTTCCAGGTGGGAAGTGAGTGGGTCAGCATTTTGGGAAGTCTTGCTCGAAACCAGCCTCGTTCTGTGGCTATTAGCTAATCAGTCCTTGAGAGTACCTAATTAATTTTATGCCGTTAAAAGGGAGGCATTCGAACACGCTATGCAGCATTCAAATAATTTTCTGCAAAAAAACAAATGAAAACCAACCCAGACAACCCTAAAATCAAGCAACCCACTTTGAGGTAACATACATGTGTATATACACCTACATATAGGTCACTATATATATAAATATATATTCACATATATATGTGTCTAGACATATACAAGTATGTATGTATACATATTTACTTATTTTAAGGCATTTGCACCCTCCTTTGTCACACCAAAGGTACTTATGAGGGGCACTGGAAAGGGCGCTAGATTTGGGGTAAGTGGTCCAGGTCAGAGTATCCTTGTTCTTCCACATATCACCTGTGTGGCCTTGGATAAATCACTTAACTTTTTTGGTCTTCCTCTGTAAGAAACTTCAGTTTCTCATCCTGCCAAGTGAGGGGTTTGGATAACATCAGCCACTCAATCAACAAACCATTTATTGAGCACCTACTGTGGACAAGGCATAATGTGTGTGTGTGTGTGTGTGTGTGTGTGTGTGTGTGAAGTATAAAGATAAAACAAGGCCCCTCATGGGATCTACAATTGAGTAGGGAAGAAGAGATATAGGCGTACATAACTAATGCAAAAAACCCTTCTATAAAAGCTTAGGGTCATGAAGTAGCTGGTGGCAGAAAGAAGAGCGCTCCAGGTCTGGAGTCAGAGAACCCTGAGTTCTAATCCAGCCTCAGATACTTCCCGGTAGTGTAACTCTGGGCAAGTCACTTAATCTCTCCCTCAGTTTCCTCAACTATAAGATGGGGGAAATATCGTCGCCTCCCTCTCAGGGTTGTTTTGAGGCTCAAATGAGACTGTTCTCAGCCTAGCGTCTGGCACATAGTAGGTGCTGTATTATATATGGGGGCAGCTAGATAGTTCAGTAGATAGAGTGCTAGGCCTGGAGTCAGGAACACCTGAGTTCAAATCCAGCCTCAGACACGCACTAGCTGTGTGACCCTGGGTAAGTCACTTCACCTCTGTTTCCCTTACTCCACTGGACAGGAAAATGACAAACCATTCCAGTGTCTTTGCTAAGAAAACCTCATGGACAGTATGGTCCATGGGGTCATGAAGAGTCAGATATGACTGAATAAAATATTATTAAATATAATATATAAATTTATTATTATATATTAAAAATATTATATATTCAACATAGATATTTGTATAGACACATATGTATATGTGTCTAGATATATACAAGCATATACATACATATAAATATACACACATATTCATGCACGTATATACACATATACAGACTGACAGACAGACAGACAGGATAGATAGATAGACAGGATAGACAGAGACAGATAGTTTTATTCCTTTCCCTTCCCCATGTAGAGGAAGTAAGGTATGAGCAAGGTGCCTTTGGAGACTAGAGGAAAGAAGCATTTCTTTGTGTAGGGGGAGAGAGAGGGAGATTCTGGGAGGTTTTAAAGAACCAGGTCTTGGGGAGCAAGTGGGATTTCGTTGGGTGGAGACAGGGAAGGAGGTGTTGCCTGGCAGAGGGATTCACAAGAATGCAGCAGGGCTTGCCCCATTTTCTCTCCTCAGTGCCCTGCAATGATGGGTGATGCTTGGTTTCCTTTCCATTCATCCCCTTCACCTAGATGTCAGGAAGTAGCCCAAAGATCCCTTGTATCCACTTCCCGGTACCACTCTGAGCCATGTGGTTTACCCTTTTGAGTGACATCTGCCAACGCTAAGGGCTCATCTCTCTCCTTCTGCCGTGTCTTCCTCCCTCATCCCCTCTCCCATCAAGTATAGGATCTTAGGTCTGAAGCTAGTCATGCAGCTCAACCTTCTCGATTTACAGGTGAGAAAATGGAGGCCCAGGGAGGCCCTGGCCTTATCATCTCCCACCTGGACTGTGACAATAGCTTCCCTGCTCTGTCTCCCTGCCTCAAGTCTGCCCCCACTTCACTGCATCCTGTACTCAGCTGGCAGAGTGAGCTTTCTAAGGGACAGATGTAACCCTCTCCCACTTCCCCAATAAACTCCAGTGGTTTCTTATTCCCTCCAGGATCAAACATTTGACTGTTTAAAGCCCTTTACAACCTGCCTTCTTCCCTACCTTTCCAGTCTTCTTATTTCTTATTTATCCCAATGCATCCTTTGATCTAGTAACACTGGCCTCTGGTTTGGCCTCTGGTTTGTCCCTCCATCTCCTGACTCTGGGCTGTCTCCCCTGCCTGGAATGCCCTCCCTCCTCATCTTCCCCTCTTGGCTTCCTTCAAGTCCTAGCTAAAATCTCACCCTCTGCAGGAAGACTTTCCTGATCCTCCTTAATGAGAAAGCCTTCCTTCTATTGATTCTTGCTTAGTCATTTTTCGGCTGTGTCTGACTCTTCAGGACCCCATTTGGAGTTTTCTTGGCAGAGATACTGGAATGGTTTGCCATTTCCTTCTCCAGCTCATTTTACAGATAAGGAAACGGAGGCAAACAGGGTTAAGTGACTTGCCCAGGGTCACACAGCTGATAAATGTCCGAGGCCAGATTTGAACTCACAAAGATCCTCAAGGCTTCCTGACTCTGGGCATCCAATGCGCCGCCTATCTACTATTGATTATAACTCCAACTTATCCTGTATGCATCTGGTTTAATACTGTCTCCCCCATTAACCTTCGAAATCCCTGAGAGCAGAAACTGGTTTTTTGTTTTTCTTTGTATTCTCAGTACTTAGCACAGTGCCCAGCATACTTCATAAATGCTCGCCAAATTGAATTCTGTGATTGCATGATTACTAAGCTTCTCTTCTAACTCTGGATTGTATAGCAGACAGACTCAGATATAGTCAACACCATCCTCTCTGGACAGTTACACCTGATTAATTAATCAACAAGCCGCACACACACAAACATGCACACATTTATTTATTCATTCATTTACTCATTCATTCATTTACCTATCTGTTCATTCATTAATTCATTTGTTTGTTTATATGCCTATTCTGGTCCCGGCTCTGTGCTCGGGGTCAGGGTTATAGAGATGTGGAAAGCAGGATGGAATTGGCATCTGAGGACTTGGCTTCCAGTTCTGCTTCTGCTTCATGTGACCTGTATGATCTTGGCAAGCCTTCTTCTAACTTTTTTTAGGCCTCAGTTTTCTTTTCAGCAACATGGATCAAATAGTCTCAGAAATCCCTTCTGACTCAAAATCTATGACCTATGACATAGTTGAAAGAATCCCTCTTTTCAAGACCAACTAGTAGAATTGTTAATGGAACCTTTGTGCATGAATCTGTGAGTTGTTTTCTTTGTAACCAACATGTTTCATTTGTCCCCAAAGGGGTATGGGAGATGGGCAGGGTAGAGTTAAATGGTTTTCTAGAAAATTGGAGACTGACATCGAGTAGAGCACCAGCCCTGGAGTCAGGAGGACCTGAGTTCAAATCCAACCTCAGATACATGACATTTACTAGCTGTGTGACCTTGGGCAAGTCACTTAACCCCAATTGCCCTGCCTTCCCCCCTCCAAAAAAAGATAAATAAAAAAATTGAAAATTGGAGACTGAGTGATTCATTCCAGTTTGATACTTACTATGTGCCAGGGACTGGGGTAGATCCTAGATATGAGAATGGAAACGAAACAATCCCTGCCTTCAAGGGGATTCCATCCTATTGGGATTTTGTGTGTGTGTGTGTGTGTGTGTGTGTGTGTGTGTGTGTGCATGTGTGTATATGTACATGTGTGTGAGCGTGTGTGTGTGTGTGTGTGTGTGTGTGTGTGTGTGTGTAAATGCAACACATAACCAGAAAAGCACAGACAGGAGACCATTGTGCCTTTTTGGGGGGTTGGACAATGGGGTTAACGGGAAGTGGGGCAGGCTGAAATCATCCAGATAGAATGGCCTTCTTTATGTTTGCTTCAGCTTCAGGCTTTAGAGTCAAATGAACATTCCAAAGGGGACGTGGGCCTCCTGAGGGGCCTCCTGAGAGCCGGAGTGGCCTCTACCAGGCTCCCAGTGGCTGCCTCTGAGCATCCTACGACGATGAGTTCATTTGCCCAGACCCCTGACTTGTGGTGCCTGCTTTCACCTCAGTAGGTCTGCTGCCAGCAAAGCTTGGCGGCCTCTTGTCTGGTATCTTTTGATAAAACTGTGACTGTATTTTCTGCTTTCTGAGGGTTGTAAGTATGGTAGATGTAGCTGAGAAACCCCAGGGGAGCTAGGGAGGAAAGATGATGCTATTTCTTTGTGCCCATTTGAAAAGCTATGGCTGAGAGACAGCATATCTCACATAGTTCTAAATTCCACCATTGGGGGGAGTCCCCCTCCCCCAAACCCAAACCTCAAATGAAAAAACTTTCAGCAAGGGGAAATTTCCAAGCTCCCGTCAATGACCCATTTCTTTATTTTTTAAAATAAAATTGTTTTAATAAAATTTTATAAATTTAATTTAAAATAAATAAATTTTTATTATTATATTAATTTATTATTTATTATTTTTATTATTAAATAAAAAATTTAATAAAATTTTGTTTTAATATAATCTACATTTTACAATGTATCCCTTCCCTTGCTTCTCCATAAAACCGTCTTTTATAACAAAGACTAAAAGAAAGAAGAAAGAAAAAAAGAGATTAGCAAAACTAACCAATACATTAAAAAGTATGTTGAAAAAGGCAGTGAGGTGGTAAAGTGGATGGAAGGATGGGCCTTGAGTCAGGAAGCCTGGAATTCAAATCCTACCTCAAACACTAGCTATGTGACCCTGGGCTAGTCACTTAACCTGTATTTGCAGCAGGTTCTTGAACTACAAAATAGGGATGATAATAGAGCACTTACCTCCCAGGGTTGTTGTGAGGATCGAATGAGATGATATTTGTAAAGGGCACATGGGAGATACTTAATAAATGTTTATTCTTTTCCCTCTGAGATTATATGCAGTGTTCCCCACCCATGTTCCACCACTCTAAAGAAGCTGGTAAAAATTCCTCCTCCTCATCGTCATTGTCCTCCTCCTCCTTCCTCTTCTTTCTTCTTCCTTTCCTCTCCTTCCTCTCTCTCTCTCTCTCTCTCCTCTCTCTCTCTCTCTCTCTCTCTCTCCTCCTCCTCCCCCTTCCTTCCTTCCTTCCTTCCTTCCTTCCTTTCTTTCTTTCTTTCTTTCTTTCTTTCTTTCTTTCTTTCTTTCTTTCTTTCTTTCTTTCTTTCTTTCTTTCTTTCTTTCTTCCTTCCTTCCTTCCTTTCTTTCTCCTCCTCCTCCTCTTCCTCCTCCTCCTCCTTCTTCTCCTTCTCCTTCTTCTTCTCCTTCTTCTCCTCCTTCTTCTTCTTCCTCTTCCTCCTCCTCCTCCAAACCTGATAATTACAATTTTCCAACATTCACTGTTGTGAGGATTAAATGAGATAGTATTTGTGAAGCACTTTGCAAACACTAAATCACTATAGAAATGCCCTATCGTTGCTGTCATTCAGTTTCAATTGCTTTATGGTTGTTCCTTCCATTATACTCTCACACTCACAGTGTGTACAGTTTTCCCGGCTCTTCTTACTTCCATCTGCCTCACTTCATATGAGCCTCTCCATGCTTTGAGGTTTTCTTCATGATCACAGTTCTATCCTATTAAATTCACGTACCTCAACTTGTTGAGCCTTCTCCAACTGATGTGGCACATTTATTGCAAGCCATATTCAGCACAATCAAATTTCTGTATTGAGAATAAAGTCTGGTTCCTTGGAGATGACCTTGGAGGAGACAATGTGGTAGAGTGGATAGAGCCCTGGATCCACTGGTGGAAGACTTGGGTTTAAATTCCAGCTCTGCTGTTTACCACCTGTGTGACCTTGGACATATCATTTGACATCTCTGTGCCTCAGTTTCCACACATTGCCTCTTACAGGAGGCTTTTCTTGATTCTTCCTGTTCACAATCCCTGCTCCCAATTCCCTTATATTTATCTTACAAAAAATTTGTATAAACACTGTTTGTTGTTCAGTCATGCCCAACTCTTCATGACCCCATTTGGGGTTTTCTTGGCAGAGATCCTGGAGTGCTTTCCCATTTCCTTCTCCAAACAGGGTGAAGTGACTTGCCCAGGGTCACACAGCTAGTAAGTATCTGAGACTGGAGTTGAACTCAGGAAGAGGAGTCTTCCTGACTCCAAACCCTGTGCTCTATTCACTAAGCCACGTAGCTGCCCAATATGTATATGCTATTTCTGCGATAAAGTGTAAGCTCCCGAGGACAGGGAACATTCCACTTTTGGTTTTGTGTCCCTAAGAGTCTCGTGCACATAGGCATTCACTAAATATTTGTTGAAATGGTTCGTCTATATTTTGAGAATGTTTTGGACTGGATGACCACCATGGTCTCTTCTAGCTCTAAATCCTACAATGAATTCTTTTTTAAAAACCGTTTTCATTGATTTTTAAAAATGTTAATTTAATTTCCTAATGACTTGTCTCACCTCCACCAGTAGATGAATATTGAAGTAAAACAAATGGATACATCAGCCATTCCTGCCAGAGTGGAGCAATGGGAAGCCTGCTGAATGTGGAATCCCAGGATCTGGATTCCAGTCACCACCTGTGTGACCTCAGGTGGGTCATTTACCTTCTTTGGGACCCAGTTTTCCCTTCTATAAAACAAAGGGTGGAACCAGCTAAACCTCTAAGGGCCCTTCCGGCTCCAAATCTGTGTTCCTAGTGATGGCTTTGGACACTGCCTTGGGTGACTACTGAGGTCTCCCTTGTCTCCCTAATGGTTTATGAGCTTAATCCCTCTTGGGCATTACAAGCATTTGGGAGACGGTTGAGAGTTAGGGACAGGGGATGCCGGCTGGACTTGTAACTTCGTTGGAATAAGGATCTCCTAGATACGGACACTCTCTCCCAATGCAGATTAGCAACTTCTCTGCATCTTTGACTCGTAGAGAGGTGTGTGGGGACCCGAGAAATTAAATGACTTGCCCAGAGTCACACAACCTCAAGATTTCAGAAGCAGGATTTGAATCTAGATCTACATGGCAGACCTTTAGACAGAGGTAAAAATTTTTTTTTTAATTATGGAAACAGTTCATAGCATTATAGGATCACAAATTTAGAATTGGAAAAAAACTTCAGTCTCCCTCTCTCACATTGTACAGGTGAAGAAACTGAGGCCCAGAGAGGGGAATTAAGTCACTGGTAGTAAGTGTCATCAGTTGGGATTTGCACCCTGGTCCTCTGAAGCCTTTTCTTTGCACCATGCCAGAGATATAAGGAGGGGGCTGATGGAAGGGTGAGGAAAACCCATTAATGTAATTTATAAGCTCGTTTACTCTGGTGTGGTCAGAGCCAGCCAGGGGTGGACCAAAGGAGAAAATATTGGGACATGTACTCCCGAAAGCACAAATTATTCAAGGGATATTAAAGTGCATTGTTCGCCCATAAACATCGTTTTTATGTTTATGAGATCCGTTGGAAGGCACGGTGATGGATAGAACGTAATAACATTTATTCAGGGGAAGAATCACATTCTTTTCCCCTTCCAATATCCTTGATAAATCATCAAGCTTTCCCCTCCACAGTGTTTTAAAGGATACCCTTGGCTAAAAGCATCTGGGTAATGGACTATCTCGGGTCAAGCTTGCAGGGAAGTCAGTGTAGCCCACAGCTGCTGAAATATCGTTTGACCCTTGGATTTTCTTGGACTTGCAGACGCAGCTCAGAGCTGACTTGAACACATTTGGTTTGTGCCATACAGGAAATTGAGAACAGCTCAGTGGCACAGTGGATAGAGTGCCATGCCTGGAGTAAGGAGGACCTGAGTTCAAACCTGGTCTCAGACACTTCCTAGATGTGTGACCCTGGACCAGTCGCTTTACCCTGTTTGCCTCAGTTTCTCATCTGTAAAATGGGCTGGAGAAGGAATTAGCCAACCGCCCCAGTATCTTTGCAAAGAAAACCCCAAATGGGGCCATGAAGAGTCAGACATGACTGAACAATAACAACAGATATGGAGAATACCATATAATGCCCCCCTGGAGTAGCAGAAGAAAGCCAGAAGCCTTGGATTCAAATCAAAATGATGGTGTCCCTGCTAGTGTGATCTTGGGCAAAGCCCTTAACCTGTCTGGCCTCGGTTTCTTCATCTATAGAATGCAGGGTTTCCCCTAGGTTTATAGATATAGGATTGGAAGGGAAGGCCATCAGGTCCAAATCCCTGATTTTACAGATGGAGAAACTGAGGCCCAGGGAAGATAACTGACTTGCCTGCAGTCACATGGGCATAATAAGTATCAGGGGCAGGACTTCTCTAATTAGGAAACCACTGCTCTTTTCACCGTCCCAAGCTGCCTCCTTCATCTATTAACCTAGTGCTCCCCTCACACCCAATAAAATACAGTCAGTCATTTAACAGATAGTTATTAAGTGTGTACTATGTGGCAGGTACTGTGCTCAGTGCTGGGAACACACATTCAATAAAAAAGAAAAATAGGGCCTGCCCTCAGGGAGCTCACATTATAAGGGGGGATGCCAATACAC
This sequence comes from Trichosurus vulpecula, assembly GCF_011100635.1. NCBI lineage: Eukaryota > Metazoa > Chordata > Mammalia > Diprotodontia > Phalangeridae > Trichosurus > Trichosurus vulpecula. Next base: position 23,159,262 of record NC_050573.1, on the reverse strand, counting down.
CAAAGGCAACTGAAAAGGGGAGTGGGGGTGGGGGAAGGTACCATTACTGGGGCATGATGGAGAAGTCCAAGGGGTGTAGCCAGCTGGGAAATTCAGACTCCTGGAGGTCAAGAGTGGTTTCATTTTTATCTTTGTAGATATTATTTATATTTGTATATATTTATAGTGTTTATATATGTATACATATATATATGTATATATATATAGTTTTACACTTTGCAAAGTACTTTATAAATGCCTTCAATTTTTATCCTCACAACAACCCTGGAAGGTAGGTGCTACTATTTTCACCATTTTTCAGATGAGTAAACTGAGGCAGGCAGTGGTTATGTGACTTGCCCAGGGTCCCACAGCCAAAGTGAGGCTGGGTTTGAGCTTAAGTCTTTCTGTCTCCAGGTCCAGGGTTCTCTATCCACTGCACCTCCTAGCTGTGATGGAAACTTCTGCCAGGATCCCTCTGAGGATTAGGAGCATGGAATGCCGCTGGTAGGCTATTTAGATTTTTCTCTGTTTACTTCAATCCCTACTGCACAGAGGATTGTACATGATGCCACAAATCTCTATTATACAGAGCTTATTTTTCCTTTTAATAATATAATTAAATTCAGGGGTGTATGGGCTATTCAGGGAGAACTAGCCCCTCTGGTGTGAAGGCTGCTGAGCCCTTTGCAGGGCTGCCTATCCACCTTTGGTGTCCACCTGTCATCTGACTCTCACCTATGGCTTCCAAGAAGCTGTAGCATGCACAGTGGCCACACTCCGGTAAAACCATCTTGGCAGACCGGCTCAAGCAGGTTGAGGGGAGCCAACAGGGCTCACACCTGTCAGCGAATGAGGGAGAGGGTCTACTTGAAGCATGTCAAAATTTCCCTGGGTGGAATTTGTTCCAACAGCCATGAAGGTCGCTGAAGCAGGTGCCATGGAGCGCTCCGAGCTTGGTCAGACACTGAAGACACTATGATCATCCACTGCATCTTGAGCCATCACCAGTCGTCTTGACTTTTGTCCTGCCACTGGACTGTGATGACTCTGGAAGAGAGAGCAAGGCTGATGACCTTACTTAAATCCAATTCACCTCTTGATGTCATTGGTCCTCAACAACAACAACATTATACAGTAATGCCAGATGGGCCTGATTTCCATCTTGGTGGCTGGTGCTTTGAGAGTCATTGGTTGGATCTGTGTTATGTAGCTGCACAATACACCTTGGCAGATAGTGTTGGAAGATTGAGGCTTTTTATACCACCAGGCCCCAAGCCTCACTGAAAACTCTGAGAGATGGGCTCTTGCCATCACTCCCAATGAGTCCAGATAGTCAGTCACTGATGGTTAAATGAGGGTCATATTTTACCGGGAGCTTCCAATAGTCTGTATCTGCACCTCTGGTTAAATTGGATGAACTTTCCATTAATGAGGATTCTGGAGGCATTTATTGATTGATAAATCAAAATTCAATTTATGTGAAGGAGAATCCCAGCTGGTTTACATGGCAGGATTATGAAGCAATTTTGCCTTGCACAGAGTCTCCTGTATTATATGAAATGATTTCACCTCCCACAAAGGAATCTTAGCTTCTAAATTTCCTCAGTCGTTTTTCTAGGGCAATTCTGGCATGAGGCTGCTACTCTCAGGGTAACCACTTTTCATTGGTCATCGAATCAGAAGCAGGCAACTTCTGAGCCAAGGGCCACTGGAGGTCATTTTGGCAATCTCCATCACATTAGAAGCAGCATGACATAACAGGAAAGACAACAAACAGCAAGTCAGAATGATGGGGATTCAAACCCTGCCTCAGACACTTAGCAGCTCAGACCCTGGGCAAATCATTTTATTTCTAGGTACCTCACTTTCATCTTCTATAAAATAAGGAGCTTCTAAATTTTCATCGAGGCAGCTAGGTGGCGCCATAGTGGGTTAGAGCACTGCACCTGAAGTCAGGAAGACTCATCTTTCCAAGTTCAAATCCAGCCTCAGACACTTCCTAGCTGTGTGACCCTGGAGAATTCATTTAACCCTGTTTGCCTCAGTTTTCTCATCTGTAAAATGAGCTGGAGAAAGAAATGACAAACCACTCCAGTATTTCTTCCAAGAAAATCCCGAATAGGGTCATGAAGAGTCAGACGTGACTGAAACAACTGCACAACAACAACAAATTCTCATCCAGCTTTAAATCTATTATTCCTATGATAGCCACCATTTCTTCTTCCTTCTCTCCAATGTCTTACCCTTGGTTTTCTCCTTCCTTTTTCTTCTTTCTCTCCCTTCCATTTTTTCTTCTCTCCTATCTTCTCTCCATTATTCTCTCTCCCTTTATCTTTTTTTCTTCTTCCAATTTTCTCCATTTTCTCTCTTCTTTACCCTCTCTCCCTTCTCCCCCCTTCCTTTTTTTCTATCTCTCTCAGAGCAAAGGGGGAAAGGTCTTCAGAGGTTGTCTAGTGCAACTGGTCCAGTATTCCCAAGTGGATATCTGTCAACAAGCCTCTTCTTTTAAAATTTTTTTTTAGCATTTTAAAGTTTTGAGTTCCAAATTCTATCCCTCTCTCCCTCCCTCCCCTTTCCTCTCTCTGAGATGGTAAGCTATCAGATATAGGTTATACATGTGCAATTATGGAAAAACATTTCCATATTAGTCATTTTCAACAAGCCCCTTCTTAAAGACCATCATTGATGGTGTTGCTTCACCTTATCTCTTGAAGCAGTCCATACTTCTTTGGGTAGATCAAACTAAACCCATATCTGTAACATTCAAAAATTAGTTCTAGGCTTGTCCCCTAGAAGCAAGAAGGACAAATGTCCTATATTTTGGGGGGAAAAAAGAAAGAGAAGGAAGCCTGAAAACTCTAGGCCAGTGAATTTTACCTTGATTCCTGGGAAAAATTCTGGACCATGTTATTAAAGAGACTATTAGCACACTTTTGGATCAGGAAGCAATGGTCACAGAGAGCCAACACGGCCTCATCAACTGTGGGATGCTTGACTAATTGTCTTTTTAGAAATAGTTGTAGAATTTGTAAATGAGGCTCCTCAGTTGTGCAGCTCTTTCTAGCCATGGTGATGAGAAGAAGTAACGGGTGCTGAATAGATGGCTCTCCTTAGTGTCAAGAAAGCATGCATTTAAGCCTTGTTTCTAGCATGTACAAGGGAATATTATAACCATAGTATGGTATGCCTATACTTTTTTGCAAACAAGTGCTGGGGGAAACAGATAAAAATGTAATTGGGAAATATTTAACAAAATAAAAATACAATAGGATATTGAGCCCACAGTGATCCTTATGTGTAGTTTGCCATTTCCTTCTCCATTTGGGTTTTCTTGGCAAAGATATTGGAGTGGCTTGTCATTTCCTTCTCCAGCTCATTATATAGATGAGGAAATTGAGGCAAACATGATGAAGTGACTTGCCCAGGGTCACACAGTTAGGAAGTATCTGAGGCCAGATTTAAATGTAGGAAGATGAGTCTTCCTGACTCCAGGCCCAGCACTCTAACTGCCACCTAGCTTCTGCCCCAGGCAATAAATTGCAAAGATGATGCTGATCATCAGAGAGAGAGAGAGAGAGAGAGAGAGAGAGAGAGAGAGAGAGAGAGAAGAAATCCTTCACCAGAGCTCATTATACTGATGAAATCACATGTCCATTTAAAAAAAAAATTAGTCAATTACTCTTTGAGTATTGTCCTCACCCTTGGGAGCCATATTGCTAGAATGGAGAACAGTTCCATAACTAGCTAAGTTGGTTCAGGTACAATAGACCTGGTCAGTTACTAGGACCTGTTCCTGTTCATGTAGAACATTCTTTTGTGTCAGTGATTTGCATTGCAGATGATCAATGCCTGGATGGTGGGGACTAAGATGGAATTTCTGTTATCTTATAGAGAGCCTATCCCAGGGCAGCCTATGGCTTAAGGCCTTTGGTCACTGATATCGGATGACAAGAATGAAAAGGGAAGAATCCTGAGAAATCTCCTAGTCTGCACATCTCCCTGTAGGTAGGACCAAAGCTCAACCATCTGACCAAAGAGCTTAGGCATAGCCAAAGGGTCCACTGGTCCTTTCCACTTCCTTTTCCCTTAGGGGAAGTAAGACACACTGGTGCACTATGCCCTTCTAGCACACTATGCCAAAAGGACATTGGCTCAGGACAGAAGATTCTCTGCTTCGCGGTCTGGAGTCTTTGGAGTATACTGGTTTCCAAACTCAACTCTGATGCTACCTCTAACTAGGCAAGACATGGCAATAAGCATTTATTAAGTGCTTACAATGTTCCAAGCATGGTGGATAGAGCACTGGGTTTGGAGTCAGAAAGACTCCTCTTCCTGAGTTCAAATCTGGCTTCAGACGCTTACTAGCTGTGTGACCCTGGGCAAGTTACTTCATTCTGTTTGGCTCAGTTTCCTCATCTGTAAAATGAGCTGGAGAAGGAAATGGCAAAACAGTTCAGTATCTCTGTCAAGAAAACCTCAAAATGTGGTCACAATGTGTTGGACGAGACTGAAACAACTGAATAACAGCAACACGTGCCAGGCACATTGCTGAGAATGGGAGATAAAAATACAAGCAAAAAGAAAGACAGCTTCTGACCTCAGGGAGCTTACAGTCTAATGGGAGAAGACAATTGTAGCTGTCTGTCCTTAGTTTCAAAGAATGCCAATGATGCCAGGGGTGACATCCTGACTTTTGTTCAAATTGGATTTAAGTGAGTCAGAGTTGCACGAAGTCACTAGCCTCACTCTCTCTTCCAGAGTCAAAGTCCAGTGGCAAGACAAAAGTCAAGACGATGGGCAATGGCCCAGAAGGAAGTTGATGACTTTGGTTTCTTTGATGCCTGGCCAATCCCTAAGTGTTCCGCAGTACCTGCTTCAGCTGCCTTGAGGCTATTGGAACAAAATGTTCCAATCTGTGCATTCTGTAGAGGAAGTCTTCACATGTTTGGGGTAGACATGCCCCCCCCCCCCAACTCACCAACAGGTTTGAGGCCTGCTGATTACCCTCAACATGGTTTAGCTTGTCTGCCATCATGGTTTACTAGGGTGTGGCCATTGTGCATTCTATAGCATCTTGGTGTCACAAGGTGAGAGTTGGGTGGCAGGTGGACACCAAAGGTGAATGAGCAGCCCTGTAAAGGGCTTGGCACCCCTCATGCCTGAGCTGCTACTCCTTTCTGAATACTCTATACACAAAAAGGAACTGAAAAGCAAGAAGGGGAAGGCACCCATGAGACACCATGGTGTCAAAGCATGGAAAGTCAGAAGCAAAGCTGGGGGATGAAGGATGGCTGGCCTGGGGCCCTCCTCAAAATGAGGACCCCAGGTTAAAGGCACCAATGGGAGAAAGGGGCCACTATAGTAGAGAGAAGTTAATGGTATCATGGTGACTGATTTTGTAGAAACTGGAAACACACTGGTGGTGGCGCAGAAACTAGAATGAGGAGTACTAGTGGTATAAACTAATCCTTCCCTGCCTCTCAAACATCAGAGCTACCCTCTAAGACCCTGAGATTTTGAATTGTAGCCACAAGGCTGCTCTTCTGCGCATAATGTGGCAAGCTTTTTCTTCTTACGTGGATATTAGCAGTGTAAAACATGCCTCACCCCACATCCACCTCTCCCCAGCTGGTACATTGGGACAAAGCTTCCTTGGCTCTGTACCGTTTCCCAGCCCAGTCTTGTTTGTGAAAACTTTAACACGGTGCCTCAGCTGTCTCACTCTGGACCAGCCATCAGTCCCTGCAACCTTCTTACCCTGGAAGTTCCTCTGTGCATACTGCCCCAATCTGCTAAAGTGTATATAGCTGGGGGAAATCAAGTCAGCTCCAACAAGGGAGAGAGTGAGCCTAGACATGTGAGAGTCAATGCCATGCCCATGCTACACCACTAGTATATGATTCTCAGGTACTTTTTCTAATGGTTATCGACTAGCCTTTTTATATTTCAATACCTTAGAAAGGCAGCTGGGTAGTTCAGTGGATAGAGTTTTGGGCCTGGAGTCAAAAAGACTTATCTTTGTGAGTTCAAATCTGGCCTCAGACACTTACTAGCTATGTGACCTAAGGCAAGTCCCTTAACCTTGCTTGCCTCAGTTTCCTCATCTGTAAAATGAGCTGGAGAGGGAAATGGCAAACACTCCAGTATCTCTGCCAAGAAAACCCCAAGGGGAAGCATGAAGAGTTGGACATGACTGAACAACAACAACAACGTCAAGGAGTCTAGGGTTTCTCTGATGAGCATCCTCCCTCCATTCTGCACAAGTGGCAAGGTGCCACTTATCCCTTCTTTCTCATCTTGTGCAGTTCATGTCCATTGGCTCCTGGAAATCTTCCTTAGCACATCCCCTCCAGTGTGGTCTAGTTCCTTTAACACTCTGCGGATAACTTAGCAACCCCTGAAATGTCTCTCTGGATTCTCTCAGTCTATCTATAATCAAATCATCTCCTTTTCTGATCCCACATTTCCAGGATGAGATCCTCTATGTCATTTCTTGCAGGCAATTAAGCATTGGTAATAAATTATAGCCTAATTACCCTTACCTGTGTCTTTCCATTTCTTTTTGGGTCTCACACAATTTTCTTCTGGGAGTGAGGTGTTCCATTATTCAATGCCATATGGCCTCATTGAATGACCTCCTCCGCGAGGGAGGTTTCAACAAAAGGCTGGATGACCACTTGCCAGGAATGTTATTAAACATCTTCTTAGTCAGGAATGGGCTGGATTAGATGGCTTCTGTAGTCTTTTTCAACTCTGACATTCGGTGATTCTGTGATCACTAGGCTAATATTAATGCTGAAAAGAACAGCTTGTGATCACTCTAAATTCTGGGAAATTTCTCACACTCAATCTAGCATGCTTTCTCCCTGATATTCAATTATGGATCTAGTTTACTTTCTATTTAGGTCACCTTTTCAGCGAATGTATACTAATAGATTAAGTCAGTGGGTTATCCATACAGCTGCATTCATACATGGGGTAATATATATTCTTCATTTGTTTTGTTTTTCCCATGTAGATTGTTGGGCTGATGTCTTTTGAGTAACCAACTTAAGTGCCACCTACAAGAGACCTTTCTTGATTCTCCCAGTATATAATGTTCACCTCTCGTGAAAATATTTTGTGTATGTTGTATTTATTTATCTTTGTGCATGATATTTCCTTTCTAGTAGAATATAAACTCCCTGAGGGCAGGAACAACTTTATCTTGTTTATGTATCACTAGTTTCTGGGACAGGATTTGGGCATTGGAAGGAATAGGAATGGGACTGTGTGCTCCCCAATTGTTCCTCTATGTTAGTGGGCCTCATGTATATTTTATGGGGTGTTGTAGCTGCTCTTAAGTTCACTTCCCGTAAGACTGTATCATAATCTTAGCATAATTATATACATAACAGCTTCCAATAGGTTGATTCTCTATAGAAACAGCTGTCTAACCATTGGAATAGTTCCCAGATATTTGGGACTGGGCAGTTTTATACCAAATGAGCCCCCTCTCTATTCACCAATCTTGAGTACATCAGATAAGGCCAATCCCAGGGGGTGAGCAGAATTTCTTTAAAGTCAAGGCCTATCTTGAGACTTCAATAATGGGACTTCCCAATAAGAAAACTCCCTCCCCCAAGGCATATTGCCAACTGTTCTCTAGTTTATAATCTTAGACTTTCCCATGGCCAAAAGGCCAATATTGGTCATGGAGTGGACTTGAACCTAGGTCTTTCTGAAATTGGCTTCATCAGATTGATTGAATACTCATTAATCACTCTGATTCTTCTTAGTACCTCCTTTTCTTCTATTTTTGGAGACAATCAGGGTTAAGTGACTTGCCTAGGGTCACATAGCTAGTAAATTCTTGAGGCAGTATTTGAACCTGGGTCCTCCGGACTAACAGGACTGGTACTCTATCCACTAGGCTACCTAGCTATCCTACCTCTCTTCTTTTCTGGGAAAAAGGATATTAAACTGTGAGCTTCTGGAGGGTAGGGAATTTTTTTTTGCTTTTTTTTTTTGAATCTCCAGAGTTTAGGCGAGTGCCTGCCACATAGTAGGTGCTTAATAAATGCTTGTTGATAACTTGAAAAGAGGCTTGATCTAATAGGCCTTCATCACTGTTTTTATACATACAACTAGGCTCAGAAGACAAGAGGGCATATAGGAGTACTTGGCACTTCCAACAGAGATTCCAAATAGGGTTTTCCTTATTCCTGGTTTTTGTCTGTGTAGTGGACTTCCTGCAGGGATGACAGGAACCAGAGAGAAAAGTCAGTCTTGGCAGTTCTGATAGGTTTTCCATAATTGTGCATCTGTCAGATTTCTGTGGAAATTCTATTTGAAACACCCACATGTTTAAATACATATGTGTAGTGTTAACGGTGCCATGGGGAGACCACCCACGGCTGCAACTCTCCTTTAAATAAACCTCTAATGGGACAGCCGAGGTGGAGCTAAATTTTGATTTCTAAATGAGAAAGATGTGCTAGAAGAGACACACAGAGAACTGGATATTAAAAAAATGCAATCAGCAGCAGCTGCAGCCCAATTAAATTCAACCGATCACAGGTGTTTGCAGGAGATTACCCACACACACAGACAATTTACCTAAACAAATCACTCCTTCAGAACTCAGAGGCTGGAACCTGAGGCCAATCTCTACAGGGCTGGAGGACATTCTGAGATTTCTTTAAACAGAGGGTGCTACTAGCCGTTGCATGCCCAGCTAGGGTGAATTGTTCTAATTGGGGAATTTGGGGTCTCTATCCCATGTGACAAGGAAGCTGACAAAGCGAATACCATCTGAGGCTGAGTTAAGATACACCCAGTGTCAGGGGTGAGCTGGAACTGTCTCAAAGGAGCTGAGTGTTAAATTTTCAGTGTGATCATTTACACCTTGGAAATAAGCAAATGCTACCAATCAGGGCCTGATTCACTGTTTTGTCGATTTAAGATAAATTTATTATTATTTAATTTATTTTAATTTATTATTATTTAATTTAAATATTGACTTAAGAAAGCGATGGAGAAAATGTTAATAATGCAGATTAAAAGTATGCCCTGAGTACAATCCCCTCCCCTCCAGCAACCTGATTGTTAAACATTTATCAGTACACCTCTGATTAGTGTCCAGGGTGTGTTATTGTTCAGTGTATCCAATTCTTTGTGACCCCATTTGGGGTTTTATTGGCAAAGATATTGGAGTAGTTTGCTATTTCCCTTTCCAGCTCACTTTGCAGATGAGGAAACTGAGGCAGACAGGATTAAGTGACTTGCCCAGGGTCACAGAGCTAGTAAGTGTCTGAGGCCGGATTTGAACCCAAGGGGTGATAATCCCACTGTACTCTTCTCAGGTCTGACTCTATCTGGACAATACTCCAAAATATTGGTCAGACTTGGGCACTGTATATTTAGGAAGCACCTTCATAAGTTGCACAGAGTATAGAAGAGGGTCAGCAGGAGTGTGAGGGGGATGGGGATGATGTCATTGAGAATCACTTGAAAAATTGGGGCTGTTCTGTAGATCCAGATGAGTGCGCAGTCTCAGGTTTCAAATGGTTGAATGATTTTCAGGTGGATAAAACCTGAGTAACTGATTTAAGCTCTGCTGACTAACCTCCTGAAGGTAGATCCTGAGCAGCGCTTTGTGTTCAGTGCTGGGACACCTTCTTTAGGAGAGATCGAAGGCATGCTCCCTGCCCTCAAGAAACCTACCTTCTCATTGCGATATTTGAAATGTGTAACATTGTAACTAACTTAATGAAACAATTGGTGATACATGTAATCAAGCGTTAGAGGGATATGTGACATAATAGATATGGAGTCAGACGCAGTTTCAGAAAGACTCAGGTTCAAGTCCTCTCTCTAACCAATATTGACCCTTTGACCATTGCAAAGTCATGTGATTTCTTAGAAGAGTTGGGGGAGGGAGTTCTCTAATTGGGAAGTCCCTATATAAATGACTTCACAGTTCTGGTTCCTTTAGAAACAATATCTCCCCAAAATAATTATTAGAAAAATTGTGTGGTATAGATTATGATACAGCGTAATAAACAGATGGGCGGCTAAGGGGTGCCATACTGCCTAGAGCACCCAGCCTGGAGTCAGGAAGACTCATCTTCTTGAGTTCAAAGGTGGCCTCAGACACTTCTTAGCTGTGTGATCCTGGGCAAGTCACTTCACAGGGTGAAGTGCCTCAGTTTCCTCATCTATCCAAAGAGCTGGAAGAAGAAATGGCAAACTGCCCCAGTGTCTCTGCCAAGGAAAAACCCCAAGTAGGGTCATGAAGTCAGATGACTAAAATGACTTAACAATGACAACAACAATAAGCAGATAGTTTGTGAGTGCATAAAAAGGGGAGGAATGATCATTCTAAGCCACTAAGATGTAACCAACACAATCTAGAACAAAGTTCTTAACCTGTGGGTCCATGACGCCTTACAGAGATCTGCGGATAGATTTCAGGGCATCTGTGAACTTGGATGGGAAAAAAAACACCACTACCTAATTCTTTATTTCCCTAACCTTTGGTTTCTTTTATTATCTTATATATTCTGTTTTATGCATTTAAAAACATGATTCCAAAGAGGCTTCACCAAACTTTCAAAGGTCTCTATCAACCAATCAATACACATTTATTTAGCACCTACTATGTGCCACTGGGGATACAGAAAGAGGCAACCCCCCCCTCCCCCTCCAAACAAACCCCAGCCGCTGCCCTCAAGGAGCTTACAATCTAATGGAAATTTAGAGCCCCTGGACTAGAGAAAATAAATGCTTTAGACAGCTTTCCTCTCCAACGATCAATAGTCAATAGTTGATAAATACATATTAGGCACCTATTATATGCCAAACATTGTGCTTAGTGCTAGGGATACAAAAAGAGACAAAAACTGGTTCCTGTCCTCAAGAAGCTTCTGATTTAATGGAGGTTAAAAGGCCTTGAACTAGAACAAAGAGAAGCTTTAGACAGCTTTCCTCTCTAATGATCTCCCACCAATAACCATCAATAAATATTTATTAAGCACCACTTTTTAGGCACTTTTATTAGGCACCATTTGCCAACCACTGTGCTAAGTATTTGGCATACAAATATGAAAAAGAAAGACAGCCTCATCGTCTTATCTAATAATGGCCCTGGGGCTGGATGCTACAGCTTAGTGATGTATACCCAGAGAGTGCTGGTTGATACTTTGACATCAATTTGAAAAATTTTCTAGCAATATTCCAGAGTAATGAAAATATTGCTTGGATTAGGCTACTGATGTTTCTAAGTAAATGAAAAGCTGAATTTCACGAGTGTCTTTGGAATTTTATGCATCTACCGTAGGATCCAGGTTAAGCTAACAACTTCCTATAACTGAGGCATATAGTATTACTTAGCTGAGGCTAGGGTCTTTCTTCCGTGGATGATCTTCATTTTTCTTGTATGTATCTCGTTTGTAGGTATGTATACACACATATATGTATGTATGTATGTGTGTATCTATCTTGCATATACTTGTTTGTGTGTCATCTCCCTCACGAGACAATGAGCTCCTTGAGATCAGGGACCGTCATACTTTTCTTTGTAGCCCCAGTGTTTACCTCAGTATCTGGCACATAGCAGGTACTTAATAAATGCTTGCTGACTGACTGACTGACTGAAAGTCAGTGTGTAACAGGTCGTCTTTTTTTCTTTTAGATAGCAATAATTGCATTGTCCGGACCACAAAGGGCCAAAAGCCTTCAGCGGCTACAGAGCCAGCCTAGAGGTCAGGAAGACCTTGGTTCAGGTCTTGTCTTGGCCGCATAGTGGCTGTGACCTAATCTCTCTGGGCTACAGTTTCCTCCTTTGTAAAACAAGGGTGTTGGACTAGATGACCTCTTAGGCCGCTTCCAACATCTATGATTTTATGAGAATTTCTTAGTGCCCCTAGACAATCCTCTAAGAATGTCAGTTGGGAAGCAGTTGCTGATAGGAGGGAGGAGTTTCCACATAGGCGGTTTTATCTACTGATGAACTTAAAGTTTCAGTCGATGTTATGGTTGAATTGCTTCAGTTATGTCTGACTCTTTGTGACCACATTTGGGGTTTTCTTGGCAAAGATACTGGAGTGGTTTGCCGTTTCCTCCTCCAGTGCATTTTATAAATGAGGAAACTGAGGTAACCAGGGTTAAGTGACTTGTCCAGGTTCACACAGCTAGTAACTGTCTGAGACTGGATTTGAACTCCAGAAGATAAGTCTTCCTGACTCCAGCCCTCTGCTCTGTCCACTGTGCCACCTTGGTGGGGACAGCTGGAGACAGCTAGGTAGCACAGTGGGTACAGCACCAGGCTTGGAGTTAGGAAGATCTGAGCTTAAATCTGGCCTCATACATTTACTAGCTGTGTGACTCTGGGCAAGTCACTCAACCCTGTGTGCCTTGGTTTCCTCATCTGTAAAATGAGCTGGAGAAGAAAATGGCAAAGCACTCCAGTATCTTTGCCAAGATAACCCTATATAAGGTCATGAAGAGTTGGACATGTCTGGTACATAGTAAGCACTTAATAAATGTTTTATTAATTTATTGACCTTTCTTTGGCCCCAACATGTGAACCTGTGTCTCTAATAATAATAGTTGACATTTAGATAGCACTTTGTGCTAAGTGTTTTACAGATATACCCTCATTTGATCTACATAACAAACCTTGGGAGGTCGGTATTATCTCCATTTTACAGTTGAGGAAACTAAGGCAAGCAGGGGTTAACTGTCTTGCCCAGGGTCACATAGCTTGCAAGTGTCTGAGACAAGATTTGATCTCAGGTCCTCCTCACTCAAGGTCCAGCTTTCTATCTATCTACTGCACCATCTAGCTGCCCTCTCTTCCAACTTAGGAATGGCTACTTGCTTATTGAATGTACTTGGTGAAGAAGATTGGTTCTTCATTTTGTACGCTCTCGTCCCATCCTTCTCACCAAGATACGTTCAAATGTGATTCACTTCCACATGGGGCAGCTCAACTTTCCTTTCCTATTTTGACTATTTTTGGTTTAATTCAGCTGCGCTATAGACCTCCCAGGGACAGGATGAGAGGTCAGTTTGATCTTAGCAATCAGCCCTCTTGGAGATGCTTCTAACGTGGGTGGGCATACCTCCACCAAGCGACCTGGACCGATGCCTGGCTGCTAGCTGGTCTCCAAGAGCTGAGCTCCACTTTTTGAACTCCTTCTTTCTGCTGGTGCCAAAGAGGGCAGATGGGACGTCAGACCATGCCAGTGACTCCTACCATATTTAAATGCTATCACAAGGGGAGATTGCATTTCTCTGGAGTGATCAGATTCTTACAAACCCTGCAAGGGAGCGAGTCATCACATCAACGTGGGATGAGAGCCTTTATTTTGACTTTCTCACAAAGCAGCTTCATTCACCTTGTTGTGTCCAATAGTTTTCTTCCTGCCTTCTTAATTTTCTGACTTTGTGGTTGTCTTCTCCCAAGATAACAAACTGGGCATTTCTCTGTGTGACAAGTCAAAGAAATGAAACACCAGTGGAGTGAGTCATGCCTGGAAACTCACCCCCTCCCCTCCATCCTGGCTCATCCCCACTCCCCTGTTGCTTTCTGTGCTATTAATAAACCTTTATTTCAGGACCTCATCTCCAGGGGCTGCTATCAGATAGAACCTCAGAGAAGAGAAGTTTGCCAGACGCTGAGGTAGCTACCTTAGACATCAGCGCCTGGGACCAAAAGCTCAGAATTCTATTTTACTTACCAAAGGTCAAATCTCTTCTTTTCCAGGGATGGAGAAGAAAGAACCAACATAATGTGACTTCTAAATGCCAGTGGGCTTGACGAATCTGATAAGGAAAAGCCAATGAAGGGAAAGAATGGTCTGACTTTTAAGTGCAAATAGAAGAAAATGATTTTTTTAAATAACCCATTTTATATGCGAAGATTCATTTTTCTCCGTCCTTTGTGGTCAGGAAAATACAATTATTGGTATTCAAAAAATACCAGAACTGTTGCATGGCGTGGAAGACACATGATGGGCTTTGTGTAGGAGGCTTTATTAGGAAAAGGCCTGCTGACTTTAGTGAAATATAAGCTCCCAGAAGGTAGAGATTGACTTTTTGTTTGTTCTCTCACTGGCTCCCCAGTGCTGAGGATGTTGCCTTGCACTTAGTAATTTGATGGGAAAAGTAGGTCCTCGTTGGCCTGGACAAACTTCTCATCTGGCTTCAAGTCAGGAGTTCCTTCAAAGAGAGCAGAAAGAAGAGACCAGAGACTGGGGATCTTATATCCGTAGAGTTCTTTTTTTGTTAGTTTTTTTTTGAGGGGGGGATGGTAAGGCAATTGGGGTTAAGTGACTTGCCCAAGGTCACACAGTTAGTGTGTCAAGTGTCTGAGGCCAGATTTGAACTCAGGTCCTCCTGACTGCAGGGCTGGTGCTCTACTCACTGTGACACCTCACTGCCCCAATCCGTAGAGGTCTTGCTCAGAATGAGAAAGAGACCAGAGGACTGGGGATCATTCCTTTATTATACCCATGGCGTTCTTGCTCAGAACTCAAAGTCTGTCTCAGTGGCCAATTAAAAGACTTTACATCACAATGTAGTATGAACCCTTGAGTCTTCATGGCTAATGGTCAGTCAAGAAACATTTCTTAAGCACTCACTATTTCCCAGGTGCTGTGCTAAGCTCTAGGTTGGGGAAGGAGGGGCCACAAAGAAAAATTAAAAAATCAACCCTCCCCAAAACCCAACCTAGACTCTCCCCTCAAGGAGCTCACATCATACACACATGATATTGTCAACTATTACTAAGTTCGTTTGTAGAAAGACAAACAAAATGAGTCTGAATATGAGTATTTCTCTCAAAGGTTGTAGAACATACATATAGAGATATGCATGGGAGCTCATTGTAAGACAATGAACTCGAAGTTGGACAGACAAATGTAGCCAGAATGGACTTTGTTTTCTTTGAATGACTCAGCTCGCCTCGTTGAGCTTCCCTGGACCCTGGGGCTTGCTCTTCCGGGGCAGGACCAGAGCTTCCTGTGTGATGAGTCGTGGCCCTGGCTGAGTGGAGGTGTGTTAACATGGTCTACGCTGGGGGAGGGGCCAAGTCAAGAACCAATCGGCCCTGGTCGTTCAGGCAGCGCTTGATAATGTCAAAAACTCTATAAGAGGGGAGAGGACAGCTTGAAGATCCTCCTTTCCTTTTCCGGTTGGAGCCAGAGACGCCTACAGCCGAAGCTGAGCTGCCGGTAGCAGAGCTGACTGGAGGCTAGTGGGTAATCTTCTTACCGTAGAGGGGAAGCATGTATACGATTTTGCCTTATACCATCTCGCTTCTCTGTGGCCTCCTGGTTACCCTTATAAGGCGGACTTACTGGGCCTGGAAGCTTTTGATGAAAATATCAAAATGGGGACGCTGGTTTGTGGGCTTGTTATTGTGGAGTGTAAATACATGCTTTAGTTCTCCTGCCTTCTGCCTAGAGAATTCCTTATATCCTGCGGTTCCGGACCTTTTAGGCACATATGAGATTCTCTTTGAAATCATAAATTCTGCCTTCCTAATATAACAAAGCAGACCTTAGATCTTCAGAGCAATTCCCTCTCACCCCTCCCTCCCTTCCTGGCTCAGGGTGCCTGTGTCAGCCAGAATTATGGTCTCCATAAGGTTAACCATGATATGAGAAAGGAATTTCTTAAGCGAACAGGTTGTAAATACAACAAGATAGGAATAGTGTTGAAGTATCAATTGAAATTATAGATCCAGGATATCTGATTCCTTTACATGACATAACATAGTATGTGTCCATAAAACATTTAAGATAAGAAAAGTCCCGTTGGTCAAGGCGCCCTGTCCTTGGTAGTCATTGATAGAAGAACGTTCTGGTCAACTTCACGCGGCCTTGTGGTGTTGACACAGGAAGGGCCATTCTGGGTTTGCTCAGAGGACAAAGAAGGGAATATGTTAGGCCGAGGTGCTTGTTCTGGTTGATTAGCTCAGGCTCTGGCCCTTATTGAGTCAAATGATATTAAATGATCATCCATATACACAGGATAAAGACAGTCAGAGGATATCTGTTCATGCTCTGACATGAGCACTCCTACACTCATACTTTGAAGGAGACCCACCCTACGCTTAGATCATTTCCCTCGAATGCTGGCCTTCAGCTTGCCCCAAGGGCTGAAGTAGCTTCATAACATCATAGCATCATAAAGTTAGCAGCTGGGAGGGATCTGAGGGGACACCTACTGCAAACCCTTCATCCTACATGTAAGCGGCACAGAGTGATTTTTGCTCAGAGTAATGTAAGTAGTGAGAGGCCGTAGCAACAATCTGGCTGCAGTTGCTGTAAGGGTGTAAGACCAGCCAACAACCAGCACACAAAATGCTGCAAGCCCTGGTTCTTTTGATCTGCTTTACTAAGGAAAGCAATGTTAAGGGGTTAACAACCTTACTTTAATCCAGCCTACAAATATCATTCACTTAGTTCAAGGGGGAAAGCCAGCACCCTGAACTTCAGAGCAAGTACAAATGAATTACAAACATCAACAGACAGACCTTGTCTGATTCAAATCTCAATGCACAGTTACCGGGGTTTAACAACGTCTGAACATCTAGGTTTATAAGCTGGGGGGCTCTTAACTACAGCTGCCCAGAGTTTCCACATCAGCACTCTGCCAAGAGTGAAAGCCCCAAGCAAATAGCTCTGTTCTCTCCTTTTATGTACTCTTTAGCTGTTATCAAACATCATCTGAGTGACCAGAACTTAGGCCCCTACTATCGGCTCTGGTCTTAGCAACTCCCCTTAGGACCCTGAGGGCTTCATGCCCACATAGGCTTAGCATCTAGTAGATAGGGGTTTGGGTCTGGGATTTAGCACCTAGGAAGACTCAAAGACACCCAACTTAATTGATATTACAGAGGCACAACTGGGATTTGAACCCAGGCTACCCAACATTCTTTCCAGTGTACAACATTGCTTGCTGGATTGAACTTTAACAACTGGAGGCGCAGTGCAGTGGAAAGAGCACTGGATCTGGAATCAGAAGCTTTGGGTTCAAATTCTGTTGTTGCCGCTTAATAATAAGCTATGTGACCTTGGACAACTCATTCACATATCTGGCCTTCAGTTCCCTGATCTGTAAAATGGGTGTGTGGGGGGATATATGTGTGTGTGTGTGTGTGTGTGTGTGTGTGTGTGTGTGTGTGTGTGTATGTGTGGACTAGGTGAATCTGTGAGATCTCTCCTAGTTCTAGCCCAAGCTTTGATGAATCTCAGCACGCTGACATCAGGAGAGACAGCCCTCCTCTCTGGCAGTGATGTCAACATGCCCTTCCCTTGTGATGGGATAATTGAGCCTAAAAACATTTGATCATCTGGCTACTTCCTTCCTTCCTCCATGTTATATTTGATGTATCCACAGTGCTAGAAAGAACCTCATCACTTGGCATCATAGCTCTAGAAAGGCTCTTTGGGTCCTCTAGTCCAACCCATAATTTTACAGATGAAGAAACTGAGGTGAAATGATTGATCCAAGATCACACAGCTAGAAAGTTTCTGAGTAGAGATTTGAACCCAGGTCTTCCTGACTCCAAGTCCAAAGCTCAGCCCTACCCATCATGCAGCCCTTAGGTGATTTGCCCAAGGTCACACAAGTAATGAGGGACTGTCTCCCGACTTCTAGTTGGGTGTTTTTTCCTTCCACAACTTACACTGGGAAAGCCCCCTAGGCTGATGTTTATAATAAGGAAGAATAATTAGCGATTCACTAATTACGGTCTTGTTCAAGAACCAATTGTCAACTCCTTCCCTTAAACTGAGCTCCTCTGTGCTCATTACGGTCATTAGTTTGCTTTAAATGATAATATATTTTCATTTCTCCAAGTACACTTACATTTCCACTTCTGGTATGGCTCAGCCGACATTTTCACCCAGAACCCTCCATTTAGAGCTGGGACTTTTGAGATTAGCTGGTCCCATCTCCTCGTGTTTTAAAATTTTACTTTTATTGATATCTTTTGTTTTTACATCACCTTATGTTTCCCAAAGATCTCTTTCTTCTCTCCAAGAAGGCAGTCTCTTATAACGAAGAATTAAAAAAAGAAAAAAAACATTTTGGCTGAATTAACCAATATATCAAAAAAGTCTAAAGTTTGACACCCATCATCCCCCAAGCCTGTAGAGAATGAATGAAAAATTTATGAAAAAGCGTTTAGTAAGTGCTCACTGTCAGAAGATACCTGTTCATGCTCTGAAGTGAGCATGTGTTGTAGGACTCCAGCAGGAAAACAGAGACAGCCCCTGACTGGAAGGAGATCCCTCTCTAACTGAGGGAGACACTAGATAAGAGAGAGTTTGGCTGGAGAGTGGCCAGAAAGACCTGGAAGTCATAAGGACAGACGGCAATGCTTAGGTGATCTGAGGTTTCATCAGTAGGTCAGGTGACAGGGCCTGGGGTCTGGAGGGTGTAGAGACAGGACAGATGGTCGGGCTTGGAGGCACCCAGGATTCAGGTCTAGTCTTTCTAGAAGGAGTATGGTTGGTGACTCCCAGATGATCCAAGTTGGGTGAGCAGTCAAATCCCCTGGATGAGTTTTGGAGACCCAGGGCTAGGGCAGGGAGGCAGGAGAAAGATATTTTCCCATTTCTCCTCCGTGGCCAAGCTGCAGCTCTGTCATTATATGGAGGGGGAAACAGAGGCCCAGGGAGAGGAAGAGATTTACCCAAGGTCACCTAGCTGGTAAGTGGCAAAACTAGGAATTGAACCCAGGACCTCTGACTTCAGATTCAGTACTCTCTCCACTACGTTGTACTGCCTTGGAATAACTCACTTTTCTCTAAGTGTTTTAAAGTACTGTCCTCATAGTAAGCCCTATGGAGACAAAGGCAAAGACGAAGAGCTGGAAGGGAACATAGAGGCTGTCTAGTCCAACTCCCTCATTTTGTAACTGAGGAAACTGAGACGCAGAGAGGAAGTGATTTACCCAAGTTCACACAGGTGGTTAGGTGACAAAGCCAGGGCCTCTGACTCCAAACACAGCTCATTCCACCGACTATCCCATGCATAGCTCCATTCAGAATGATGCCGTGGGAAAGAATGCAGAGTCGGGAGACAGGGGACCTGAGCTTGCCACTTCCTACCTGTGGAGAGAAATTCAACATTTATTAAGCACCTACTATGTGCCCGGCACTAAGTTCATGCAGTAAATGGCACCGCTGAGATTTGAACCTGGGACCTCGGACTAAATTCAGTCATCTTTTCACTATCCCACGTGGAAACCTCTGTTTGTATTTCATTCCGTCCCTAGAATATGAAACTCAGTCTAATGTAATCCTGAGGCATGAGCCAGGGAGCCCCTGTGAGCATGTGTCCCTAGAGAAGGCACAATCTGAGAAGGCTTGGGGAGGGTTATTCTGAACGTGGGAGCTGGGTTTCATCTGAGTTCTTGCAGTGTGTACTGAGAGGTATGTTTGTGTGTGTGTGTGTGTGTGTGTGTATTCGCATATGTGGGTGTTTATATGTATGTCTATGTATGTGTGTAGGTGTTCATGTATGTTTGTGTATGTGTATGTATGTTTGTGAGTGTGCTTATGTGTATATGTGCACATGTGTGTATGTGTGTATTTATGTGTGTCTATGTATGTATGTATGTTTATATGTGTGTGTTTATGTATGTGTATGTATGTATATTGAGTTTATGTGCATGTGTGTGTACGTGTGTATATGTCTGTGTCTGTGACAGAGGCATCAGGGGCTTCTCGGCCACTGATTAGTTGACGTACTTCCTGAACAGGGGAGCTCTAAACACCCAGGTGTAAGGCCTCTACAGATGCATATTCATAAAAAGTAGTAAATTAGATACAGAAGAAGGAAGATTAATTAGGTTGTTTACTCCCCCAAGACCATTAAGGACCCACCTCGAAGAAAAAGAGATAGATTTGGGACCGGTTAGAAACCAGCTCCAGATGTTGCCTCCTGGGCCCCGCCTCTCAGCAGGGTCCCCCCATTAGTGACTTGGCGGATGCGCACTCACAGCGTATAATGGAGTCCAGATGTCAGATAAGGAGCAGGGAACATCGTGGTGGCTGTTTAGCTGGAGAAAGACAAGCCTTAGGGGACTATGTGGACTCTGCCTGCAGAGGGTATGCAGATAGCAGAGGGTGAAACTTGGAACAACTGTCCCTTACAGGTTCTTAGAGCTGGGGACCTCAGCAGCCAATTAGTCTAATCCCAATCTGAATAAGAACCTTCTTTATAACAGACTCCCCAAACAGGAAGCTCTCCAAGGATGGGGACCTCACTATGTCTCCAATCAGGCCATTCCACTTTGGGATTGCTGTCATTGTTAGTTTTTCCCCCAACAGTCAGTCCTTGGTTCCCCAAGCAGACATGTCCATCAGCTGACTTGAGGATGCCATTAAGACCCATGGGAAGATGAAAAGTCCCAAATTCTTCAGATCCTTTTGAAGCTAGGAGAGGCCACAGATGTGGCCATGGACAAGGTAAGATCTCCTACTCCCTTTGGCCAGAAGAGGACTGCATGAGCTTCACAGGGTCTGGAGGGTTTTATACTTTCCAACCTCCCCCTAGGGTCCTTGTGGCATCTCCAGGTCAGCTGGTGGTAGTGTCTGCATTGGGAGCCAAGGACGGGCTGGACATAGATTCATGATGCCACAAAGAATCATGGCTGTCCAGGCTACATCCACTCCAGACCTTCTCTCCCATGCCCTAGAACCACTGCGTTCTGGAGGCTCAGTCTAACCCTGGAAGTCACACACTGAAGGTACCCTTTGCTACTCTGGCCTCTCCCTCCTATGGGATGGCTTCTCTGCCATTTAAGGAAATGCCCAGGCCAGCCATGTCTCATTCCTCACCTCTACCATGCCCCCTTGCCCACTAGGTACCTTCATCCAGTCTCCCTCCCCCAGCCCCTAGAATAATTTTATTTGTTGTCTTCTCACTAGAATGTAAGCACCTTGGGGCAGCTAGGTGGCGCAGTGAGTAGAGCACAGACCCTGGAGTCAGGAGGGCCTGAGTTCAAATCCAGCCTCATACACTTGACACACTTACTAGCTATGTGACTGTGGGCAAATCACTTAACCCCAACTGCCCTGCCTTGCCCCATCCAAAAAAAAAAAAAAGAATATAAACACCTTGAGGGCAGGGACTGCCAGGGAAATCCAGAGTTTATATGGAGAGATTTAGTTTTTTCTTTAGCATCCAGTATATAAGTGTCTGATCTCTCATTCAGGCCTTTTCCTCAGCTGTACAGAGGGAGAGTGACAGTTAAAACATTTGCTTCTTGGTACAGAAATTTTAAAATGTTAAAGCTGGAAAGGACCTTAGAACAGGGAATGTCAGGGCTGGGAGAGGCCTCAGAACAGGGGATGTCAGAGCTGGGGGGGCCCTTAGAACAGGGGATGTCAGGGCTGGGAGGGGCCTTAGAGCAAGGGGATGTCAGAGTTAGGGAGGGGCCACTAGAACAGGGAGATGTCAGGGCTAGGGAGGGGCCACAGAACAGGAGATGTCAGGGCCAGGAGGGGCCTGAGAACAGGGAATGTCAGGGCTGGGAGAGGCCTTAGAGCACAAAATGTCTGAGGTAAGTGGGTGCGGAGCTTTAAAATAAATTAGTTAGTGTTTGTATAATGCCTTGAGGTTTGCAAAGTACTTTACCCTTGTTAACCCATTAGATCCTCAGGATAAGCCTGTGTGCTTTCTCTCCCCTTCCACAGCTAAATCCAGTGATCACTGTGCAGGATTCCAAACTCAGAGCTAGAAGGAGCCTCAGTGTGCACCTCAGACACAAAAAGAATCCCCACTCAGAAACCAGGACAAGGGCTGGTCCAGCCTCAGCCTGAAGAACTCCAGGGAGGAGGGAGCTCAGCCCCTGATTCAAGGCTTGCTCCACTTCTGGACAATTCTTGTCATTAACGAGTTTAATTAGGATTACCAACAGGATTAGCTTGGAACAATGAAGACCCCCGGGACTAGTAGCTGTGCTGAAGTGTTTGAAGGGCCTTCGTGTGGAAGGAGGCTTAGCCTGGTTCTGCTTGGCCCCAGAGGGCAGATCGAGGCTCAGAGGTGGAATGTGCCAAGTGGCAAGTTTAGGCTGAATGTCTGGGAGAGACGGGAAGCTGTCCCAAAGTAGAACAAGCTGCCTGGGAAAGGCGGGCTCCCCCTCAATGGGGATCCTCAATTGAGAAGCAGCTATGTGGCCAGGTGGAGTCAGGAGGACCTGAGTTCAAATCCAGCCTCAGACTCTTCCTGCTCATGTGACCCTGGGCGAGTCACTTAACTTCTGTCTGCCTCAGTTTCCTCAACTTTTTTTGGCATAACAATAGCACCCCCATCACAGGGTTTTTGTGAGGATTAAATTAGATCATATTTGTATGAATTCCTTGTTGGGGATGGCTCTGGTCTGCAGTCCAGTGCCACTGGCCTCCTTGCTATTTCTCCAATGGGACACCCCATCTCCTGACTCTGGCTGTTTTCACTGCCTCTTCCCCATTTCTAGAACTCCATGCCTCTTCATTTCCTCCTGTCTTCCCTGGATTCCTTCAGCTAACATCCCATTTGCAAGAAATCTTTCCCAATGCTCCTTAATCTTAGTGCCTTCCCTTGGAGATGAGTTCCAATTTACCCCATATCTCACACGTTTATGTAAATGTATATTATTTCTCCCATTAGAATGTAAGCTTCTTGAGAGCAGGGGCCATGATTTTTGCCTTTCTTGATATCCCCAGCATTTTTCATACAGCCTGACACATAGTAGGAGCTTAATAAATGCTTGTTGACATGACTTTTGAACAGATTCTTTCTCAGACTCTGAGAGGCTATGATTCTGAGACGTCCCTATGTGGTCCCATCTCCCATTTGCTTCCATTGGCTCACCCAAGTGGGCAGGTCCAGCTTTGTGCTTTCTCCGTCAGTGGTTCTTTAGGAATTAAGAAGGTCATGGGCCTTTGGGAGCCTGGCCCTAACCAATACATGATACTAAAGAGCAGCTCACTTTACCAACTTAATGAGTCTTGCTTCCCCCAACCAATTCCCTCTTGTGCCATCAGCAAATGTGACCTGATAGATGTGAATAATTCAGAGCTCTGCAGTAATTCTGACTTTGTCTGAAAATGCCACGCTGTCAGAGAATGTTAGAGAATCAGTCTGGGCAGAAGTGAACTCCAGGGCCCCTCAGAGCCAGGGAACACTTAGAGGACTGGAAAAACAGTATTTTGTTTTGTTTTTACAAGGAAAATCCACAATCCTGAACTCTATCCAGTCACATACATTCATGGGAACCTCTGGCCCATAAAGTCTAGGACCTACCCAGGAAGAGAGCTGAGTAACAAAGAGATTCCTGACCATCTTGGGGAATGTGAATTGGGGGAATAAAGTAACTGAGACCCCAAAGTCTCCAGCTCAGCAGCAGTAATTTCCAAACAAACTGCTGGCCTGTTGACTGTTCATAATCACAGAATCTGAGAGGTGGATACAATGTCAGAATATCTCTTTTCTCATTCAGTCATTTTCAGTCATGACCAACTCTTTGTGACCCCATTTGGGGTTTTCTTGGCAGAGATACTGGAGTGTTTTGCCATTTCCTTCTTCGGCTCATTTCACAGATGAGGAAACTGAGGCAAACAGGGTTTTGTGACTTACCCAGGATCTCACCTCTAGTTTGGTGTATACCTTAACAAGGGTTCCTTCTCAATAACTAGATAAAACATTTAGCCAGAGCTTACTACGTGCCAGGCATGCTAAATTCTGGGGACGCAAACACAGGATAGTCTCTGGTCTTGAGGGGCTCCCGTTCTTTTAAAAAAAATTTAATGATTAAAAATATATTTTCTCCCCCTTATCTCTCCTTGCCTTTGGAAAGAAAAAGAAAAACAAAACCAATGTTATAAAAGAATATTCAAGTAGAACAAATTCTTGAACTGGTGTTCAAAAAATATGTGTCTTGCTTTGCACACTGAATCCATCTGTTCTCTGTCAGGAGGTGAGCAGCATGTGTCAACGTGGGTCCTCTGGAATCATGGTCAGTCATTGTGTTCATTAGAATTCTTAAGTTTTTCCAAATTTTTTTATATTGTTGTTTCTCTATCAATTATTCTGGTTTTATTCATTTTGCTTGAATCAGTTTATATAAATCTTCTCAGGTTTCTTTGAAACTGTGTCTTTCATAATTTCTTGCAGCACAATGGAAGTCCTTTCCATTCATATGTTGTAATTTCTTGGACCTTTTTCCAATTGATGAAGGAGCTTACATTCCAATAGGAGAAGACAACACAGAAACAGGAGCTGGGAAGGGGAAGGTGTGTGGCGTGGTGTGGTGGTGGCTGGGAAGTGGTCTGGAGGCCATTGGACAAGATCAGGTAAAAACTCACTTGTTAGAGCCTGGGATCCTAAAACTCCCCTTTCAGTGATCATCCAGCTTTTGCCTGAAGTCTCTTGGGGCAGTCCATCCAACTGTGGGATAGCTCTCATTGTTAGAAAGTTTGTCCCTGACATCGATCCTAGACTTGTTTCTTTGCAATGTCTTCCTATTACTTCTGTCTCTTGCCTCTGTGCCTCCCACAGCCTACATCATGTGGTTCTTTAACTCTGCCTTTTAGAACCCTGAGCTTCCTCCAAGGGTTAGGCCAATTGTGGGCACCTAGAGAAAGATTTCTGAGATCCCTACTGAGTTGTTCGTCTTCTCTGTTCCCTGACTATCTTGTATATTTACTTACCTGTTTCCGTAGAATACAAGCCTCTTGATGGCAGAGATTTAAAAATGATATTGTCTTTCCATCCCTAACACCCATCACAGTGCCTTACACACAGTAGTCACATAAAAAATACTTGTTGAATTGTGTTGATCAACCTCATGATGTCACGAGGAGTCTTTTTCTTCTTCCTTTTCCTTGGTGCTTGATTGGAAAGAGAGTGGGGAGGGAAAGGGAAAAGTCAAGGAAGACTCTGAAATTATAAACCTGGGCGATTGCTGCCCTCTACAGAAATGTGGAATTGGGGGAAGTGGGTTTAGGGGTGGAAGATTTTAAGTTCAGTCAAGGTTTGAGGGGTTTGGACATCCAGGGGGAGACATTCAGTTGCCTTTTGGAGAAATAATCTTGTTTGGTGACTCTCTGATTACTAATATCATGTGAGGCATAGAATGGGAGACATACTCTCCAAGGGTATTCACCACCATCATGGAGGAGGTCTGGTGCACACAGACTCTCAGTCAAGGAAGTTTTCCTTAGGATGGTGAAATCTTCTAGATATTCCCCTTTGTACATGATGCTGTGATTATAGGACTGTTTCAGGCTAACTGTACTATCTCCCTTTCCAATGTCAACCCTGTTGTTAACCAAGTCAACTCCATGCTGTCCACTCTCTCAAATCTCTTGCCCCCTTATCCTGTTCTTGCTCATCTCTTGCCAAACCTCAGCCTTCAACTATAGCTGTCTTTTCTGCTCCTGTTCATGTGCTGCTGAACAGAGCAGGAGGATGTCCCACAGCTGGGTTGGTGAAATTCGTTTACCAATCTGCAGTGGGCCCTCACGGCACCAAGACAATCCTTTGATTCCTCGATATCACTCCTGACCCTCTCCTCCTTCCCTCAGTCCCTGATGATGTGTCCTTTCTCCTTGGGACCGTTAAGCCATCTCCATGTGCCCTTGATTCCATCCCCTCTTGTCTTCTTCAGCAGATTGTCCCCACGGTCATCCTTGTGATCTCTGTAACCTTCAATCTCTCCCTAGTTCCTTTGCTGTTACTTACAAGCACACTCAAGTTTGTCTTATTCCTAAAAAGCTGTCACTAGACTCGACCATTCCTGCTACCTATACCTTCCCTATACCTCTCCTCTCCTTAGCCAAACTCTTAGAGAAAACTGTCTGCACCATGGTAATTGCCCTCACCTCTTTTCCTCTCATTCATTCCTCAACCCTTTGTAGTCTGGCTTCTGAATTTCATCACTCCCCTGAAACTCTCTCCTCAAGTTACCAAAGATCTCCCAATTGTCCAATGGGACACTCTTTCTCAGTTCTCATCCTTTTTGACCTCTACTACATTGAATACCATTGCCCATTTTCTTTCTTCATAGTTGCTCCTCTCTGTTTTTTTTCTTTTCTTTTTGGACCTCTCTTGTTTTTCTCTTCTTACCTTTGACCACTCTTTCTCTGTCTCCTTTGCCAGCTGTTAATACATATCATACCTCCTCAGAGTGATTTTTCTTCAAGGCTCTCTCCTGGGGCCTCTTCTTTCTCTGCACTCTTATTTGGTGGTCTTATGTAATATTAATGGAATAAGAAGATCTTCCCTGTCCATTAATAAGGCCTATGTGACCACAGGTGTTCAATCACAGATGTTTTGAACTCTGGTCCAGCTGTGCAGCATTCTGAGTCACCTAAAGCCCATTTGGGGAGGAAGTGAAATAAGAAGGAACTTGTTTAGGGGGAGGCTCGCTAGTAGGAAGGCTTTCACATCTTTTGGTACTAAGCTAATTAGGTACGGAGTCACAAGGGTTGTGATGCCTTCCGGCTCTGAATCTATTAGCCAAAAGGGAATATATGCTCTGAGGTGAAATTTTGCTTTGGGGGTTCACTTATGAGAAGGACCTTGTGATTCCCTGGACGGAATTCTGAGTAGCTGTTTGTTCAGAGCCCCCCTGACTCCTCAGATGTATCTGTGATCCCCCAATCTGGTGCTGTGTGTAGGTGGTTGTATTACCTTGTTCAGACAGTTAGAGCCCCGTCTGTTGATCTTTGTACTAATTTCTCTGCTTGTATTTTCTCCACGTTCAGGGTTCTGACCCTTCCCCTAAACTAGTAAATGTTAATTAAAGTAAGATTGGTTGACCTCTCTTTCTAAAGTTGCCTTTCCTTTAAAAACAGATCAGTGAGCCTGTGCTAGCAGGCCATCCCGGGTATGCTAGAGTGCTTGCTGTTATACCTTATGAGCCCTGAGTGTAATTATCATCTCCATACAGATGACTCGCAAATCCCTAGGTCTAGTCAGAGTCTTTCCCATGAGATACAGTTCAGCCTCACCAATTGCCCATTGGATATCTCATACTGGGTCTTCTGGACCCATTTTGGACTCAATATATCCAAAAAAACCCTTATTTCTACTCCCTCCCAAGGCCCATCTTCTTCCAAACTTCCCTATTTCTTACCCCACCATTCTTATCCTCTAGCTTTTCAACTGTCCATCATCCCAGACATAAAATCAGTCATCTCTGCCTCTAAAATACGTCATGCCTCTGACCCCTTCTCTCATTTCCCACAGTAAACACCTTAGCACAGAACCTCATCACCTCTCAACTAGATGAATGAAATGGTGGTTAGGAATTGGGAACTCTTCATTGGTCTCCCTGACTCAAGTCTCTCCCTATTCCAGTCCATTTTCCACACTGCCGCCAAAGTGATTTTCCTTAAGCACAGACCTGACCCTGTCCACCCCACCCCCACACCCTCAGTTAAGTCCAGTGATTTCCTACTGCTTTTAGTAGAAGATATAAATTTGTTTAGTTTTGAAAGCTCTACACACCCAGCCTCCAGACTTTCTTTCCAGTTGGCCTTCTCTCTGTCTTTTGCGTGTTGCTCCATTTTCCATCTCTGTAGCTTTGAACTGGCTGTCCTTATTCCTGGAAGATACTCCCTTCACCTCATCCTCATAGCGGAATCCCTCTCTTCCTTCAAGGTGTAGTTCATGTGCCACCTTCTCTATGAAGTCTTGCTTGATCCCCCTCCTTCCCATACTACCTGGTATTTGCCTGCTTTATTGGTATTAGTTCTCTTTATGTTTATTCTTTATAGACCTTTATATAAGATCTATCTATCTATCTATCTATCTCTCTATCTATCTGTTTCTCTCTACTTGTTTCCATTAGAAAGTGAGCTCTTTGAAAGCAGAGATGATTTTATTTGTTGTATTTGTATCTCCAGCACTTAGCACAGTCCCTGAAATGTAGTGGGTTCTTCCTAAGTACTGGTTGATTGCTTGATCAACTCCAGGAACATTATAGTTACTCCTTAATGAAATCCCAAATCACTCAGATCTAACTATCAAATCAATCAGGTCTAACTATCCACACAGGAAAATCCAAGTGGATGAAAAATCAAGTGAAGAATTCCTTTTGTCAAGACAGTTGATAGGACCACCTTTAGAGCTTATCCGTCAGTACAATACACTGCCCTAATTATGCTTTACATTCCATTCCTGCCATCTTCTAGAAGGTTACCCACTCTTGTTGCACCCTCTGAATCACTGGGCCTTACCATCTGCCTTGATGTATGCACATATCTCCTCCCTGATGATTATCTGTATCTGAAACTGATATTAAAGTAATACAACCATTACTACTGGATAAGGCATGTCAATCAACTCACTCATGGATCCATTCACTGTCCCAATGACTCCCCAAACCAAAATACCTCTTCCTCAGTATCCTTATCTATAAAATGGGGATAATAAAGCACCTGTGTCTTAGGGGGTCATGAGGATAAAACAAGATAACATTTGTAAAAAGCGCTTTGCAAACCTTAAAGTACTGTATAAATGGTAGCCGTGGCTATAACAAACCTTAAAGCGCTATGTAAATGCTAGCTTTGATAACAGTAAGGGCAGCTAGGTGGTACAGTGGATAGAGTGCCAAGCCTGGAGTCAGGAAGACCCTGGTTCAAATCTGACCTCAGACACTTGCTAGCTGAGTAGGCCAGTCACTTAACTATGTCTGCCTCAGTTTCCTCATTTGTAAAATGAGCTAGAGAAGGAAATGGGAAAGCACTCCAGTATCTCTGCCAAGAAAACCCCAAATGGGGTCATGAAGATTCAGACATGACTGAAAAAACTCAACAGCAAAAGGATCCCAGTATCTGGAGCTAGGACTGATACTAGTGATGCTGTCTGATGAGATTGGGCCTCTTCCCTGGGGAGGAGTCTCAGACATTAAAGGAATTCTAGATACCCTAATGTTTAGCCTTATCTGACCCACTCCTGATCCATTTATTCAAAGTTGCCCCGAGGTTTGCTTTCCCTAGACTGGTGTGTTTGTAAGGGATTCCAACTCCCTTTATCTCCATATAAAACCCACCTTGTCGCTTACAGCAGGGTTGGGCAGTGTCTATTCAGAGCTCCCTCTGTGTGGTCAGTGATTTGTGCCTGGCTTCATTTCCCAGATGCAGACAGAGATTAGGACCTGAGGGAGGCAGAATGCACATGTCTCCTTGTATCTTTCTTGTATGACTGACTATGTCTAGAGGAGGTTCAAAAGCTATCGATAAAACCTTGTTGTTAGATAGGCTGAGTGTGGACCTTTTAGCCTCTGCTCCTTGAAATCCCCAGCCAAAAGCACAGAATCTGGGAGCTGGAAGGGGTCTCGGCAGCTGTGTAGCCCTAACTACACACAAAAGGAACCTTCACTGTCAGAGAGCTGAAATGGGCTCCCTCATCCAGCCTCTGCTTGAAGCTCTCTGCTCAAAGGGGAGCTCCCACCTCCCCAGGCAGCCTCTTCCCTTGTGGGCCTTCCTACTTAGGAAGGATTTCCTGACATTAAGCTTAAAAATGGGCCTCTTTGCTCCTGGTTCTAAGGCCAAGCAGAGCAAGTAATCCCTTTTCCACAGGATGGTCCATCAAGTTCTTGAACCCAGTGCTCGTTTCCCCTGGATCTTTTCCATCTGTCCAGTGGCTTGACAAATCCAGCTCAATTTGTCCTGTTCCTCCCACTGATAATTAGATCATTTAGTCCAACCCCTTTGTTTTACTGATGAGGAAAATGAGGCCCAGAGAAATTGAGTAATATGCCTAAAGTTATATAAGGTTGAGATTTGGACCCAGGAGCCAGGACCTGAATCCAGTTCTCTTTCTACTACTTCACGAGGAACTTTGGACAATTACCCTCCACTTTACAGATGAGGAAATGGACCCCAAAGAAGTGACTTGCCCAAGGGGGTATGAGTAGAAGGTGTCAAAGCAAACATTGCTACTCAGGCCTCCTGCCTCCAAATCCTGTGCCCTGTCCGTTGTACATTCTTCCCTTTCCTCACAGGGCCGCCATACGGGTGAAATAAGACCATAGATCTGGGAGCATTTTGCCAAGTTAAAAGACCTACAGAAATGCAGGATTATGCAATGTAATTATTGGCCTCTATCTTGTTTGGTTCACATAGATGAGAAGAAACACAGAGAAGAGTCGATTTCTACCTTTCAATCAATCAATAAACATTTATTGAAAACCTACTATGCACCAGCTATTGTGTTAAGTGGATATGAAAAGAGACAAAAGACAGTTCCTGCCCTCAAGGAGCTCTAATCTAATGAAGGAGACAAAATGCAAGCACTTATGTCTATATCTATATTCATATCTATAGCTACAGTTGTAGCTTATCTGTCATTCTACCCACCCATCCATCTATCATCTCTCCCTCTCTATTACCTCTGGCTCTGTCTCTCTGTCTCTGTCTCTGTCTCTCTTTCCCCAAGCTATATACAAGAAATAATCAATGGAGTGAAAACAGAGGGGTTGGGAAAGGCTTCCTGTAAAAGACGGATTTTTAGTTGGGAATTAGAGGAAGCCAGGGAGGTGGGAAAGTGTTCCAGGCATGGAGGCCAAACAGAGGAAGTACCCAGAGCCAAGAGATGGAGGGTCTTCTTCGTGGGAAAGTCAGGAGGCCAGTTTCAATGGATGGAAGAGTATGAGGTAGTGTAAAAAGGTATAAGAAGCCTGCAAAGGTGGGTGGGGGGGAGATTATTCGGAAAACACCCCAGCTTTTGGCTTGATGGGCAAATATCTCTTTGGAGCACATCTTCCTGTTCTTGTAGTAAACACTTCTCTCTGCTATAATATACAAATAATAGCAATTATTGTGTACAAAACCCAGCAGAGTGGTCCAAGGGTTGCTGTGTAGAAAACTGTCTACCCCTCATGACACTGAGAAGGAGGCAGGGAAGTGAGGAGCCAGGGGAGGGTGACTGTCATAAGCTGATTTCCCAATTGCAAGTTATCCTATTAAGAGCCATCATTGTATAGTTTAAGGCTTTTTGGCACCATGAAACCTTCACCGGATGATATGACAGGAGCTGGCGGCTCATTTTTCCTTCCCTTTTTAAGGTATGATGGAACAGGAACCAGATGAGGAGATGGCAGAAGTGACCCTCTCACTGCAGGGTACAAGGAAACAGGGGGTCCAAAGTGGTACAACATGCTGGCAACTTATAGGACCTAATTCTATTTGCAGCTGCTCAGAAGACTGGCTCTGACTCAGTATGGGGATGTTTATGTTAGAGGAATGGGGAAAATCTTTCAAGAGGAAAATGCACTGAATTTGGAGGCAGCTGCCCCAATGCAATTCAGTGCAATAAATATTCAATCAATAAACATTTACTAAGTGACCACTATGTGCCAGGCATTGCAGATAAAAAGACAAAGCATGAAACAATCCTTCCTTTCCAGGACATCTTACTATACAAAGAAAAGCAAAACTATGGTTCCTTCTCTATATAGAGGATGTACGAAAGGCAATCTTGGGGGGAAGGAGGCCTTTCCTAATCTGCCTTCTCCTTCTATCCATTCCTCCAGGGCCTTCCAGTGAATCAATCAATAAAAAATTATTAAGCACTCACTATGTGCCAGGCACTGTGCTAAGTGCTGGGGCTACAAAAAGAAGCATAAGACGGTTCCTGCCCTTGAGGAGCTTACAGTCTAGATGAGGGAGAAGACTTGCAAACCAATGTATACAAAGCAAGTTATATACAAGATAAAGCAGAAATAATTAACAGAAGGAGGGCAATGGAATTAAAATGGGTTGGGGAAGGCTTCCATAGACAGAGGGTTCCATTGTCAATTTCTTGTATGTACACAGTTATTTTCTTATTGTCTACCTCATTAGAACGTGGGTTCCTTGAGAGTGAGGACCAAGTTGTATCTTTCTTTGTATTTCCAGTGCTTAGCTCACTCCCTGGCAGATAGTAATAGCTTAATGAATGTTGTTGACTTGTTGGCTTGGGGAATAAATACAGAACCCCTTGCTCCTTTCTTTTGAGATTTGTTTAGGTTTAGTTATCAGAAAGAGAGAAGAGACGCAGTTATGGAAGAAGAGCGAGATTCTGGAGATCAGTAAGGAAGAATACCAGACTGGAAGCAGGAAGACTGGTTAGAAAACTGTAGGGGATATAGAAATAGACGTGGAGTCAGGAAAATAAAACGTTGAATCTGGCCTTAGACACTTACTAGCTGTATGACCTTGGGCAAGTCACTTAACCTTTGCCAGCCTCAGTTCTCTCATCCGTATAATGGGGATAATAATATACCTACCTCATAAGGTTGTTATGAGGATCTAATACTGTAAGGCACTATAAAAATGCTAATCTTCTTCCTCCTTCTTCATCTTCTTCTCCACATCCTTCTCCTCCTTCTCCTCCTCCTCCTCTATCATCATGATCATCATCCTCTTCTTCTCCACCTCCTCCTCCTTCTCCTCCTCTTCCTCTTCCATCTTCATCTTCATCATCATCTTCTCCTCCTTCACCCCCTTCTCTTCCTCTTCCATCTTCATATCATCATCTTCTTCTTCATCGTCATCGTCTTCTTCTTCTCCTCCTCTTCCTCCTCCACCACCACCTCCTTTTCCTCCTCCTCCATCTTCATCTTCATCATCATCATCTTCTCCTCCTCTTCCTCCTCCTCCTTCTCCTCCTCCTCTTCCTTCTCTTACTCATTCATATCCTCTTCTTCCTCCTCCTGGTGGCCCTGTGAATATAGAGAAGAGGACATATTTGGTAGAACCAGGCATATTTATCACCTCACACATAGTGCCTAAGTGAGATTTGGAAAGTTACAATTTCAGTTTTCTCACCTGTAAAATGAAGGCATTGGACTAGCAATCAATCAACAAGGATTTATTAAATGCACCATGTGCCAAACACTGTGCTAGGTGTTGGGTATTTAAATGTAATAAAGATCTAGTCTTTGCCTTCTGGGAGCTTCTGATCTACTGGAAGAATGCAATACATTCACAGATAAGTAAATACAGGATATATAAATACACAAGATGGGTGGAGGGGATTTCCCATTGCTGGGAATTAAATTAAAATTAAAGTAATTAAATTAATGTTCCCATTACTTTGCACATAGTAGGCACATAAAATGTTTTTTAAATTGTCCCTGAATATGAGCAATAATACTAGCTAGAATTTACAGAGCACTTTAAGGTTTGCAAAGCACCCTCCACATATTATCTCATTTTATCCACACAACAATGTGAATTCCCCATTGCTGGGGCAATCAGAAAAAGGCTACTTTGAGGGGGTGGCCCTTGACTTGAGTTGTTAATTGAGCTGAGGGTTCCAAGAGGTGGAGGAGAGGAGAGAGAGCACCTTAGGTATGGGGAACAGTCTCTTCAAAGACATGGAGTCTGAAAATGGAATGCCATGCTCAGGTTAAAAGCAAATAGAATTGTTTGGCTGGAGAACAGAAGGAGTGGGAACTACGTGTCCGTCACAGTCTCTCCTAGCTTTTTATCTCTGCTTCTCTCCAGTTTCTCCTGTCTATATCATGTTTGCTGCTTGCACATTTTCTCTCTCGTTAGAACATAAGCTCCCTGAAGGCAGGAATCAAGGATTTTGCTTTTTTCTCTGCATTCCCCATAACTTAGCACGATGCTTGTTACATAGCAGGAGCTTAAAAAATGTTTGTTGACTTGAATAATTCATGTCTATCTGCACAAGTCCTCTTCTCAAGAACATAAACAGACTGCAGTAGTTGTTCTCTTTTTGTTTAGTCATTTTCAATCATGTCTGACTCTTCGTGACTGCATTTGAGGTTTTCTTGGCAAAAGATACTGGAGTGGTTTGCCCTTTCCTTCTCCAGCTCATTTTACAGATGAGGAAACTGAGGCAGACAGGATGAAGTGACTTCCCCAAAATCACATAGCTAGTAAGTGTCTGAGGCCTGATTTGAACTCAGGCCTCCCTGACTCCAGACCCAGCACTCTACCCACTGTGCCACCTAGCTGCCCTAAGTTGTCTTCAGCACAATCCAAATAATAACTCACATTTACATAGTACTTAGTCATTTAGAAATTTCTTTCTTTACAACAACCCTGAGAGGCACGTTATGCAAGTATTATATTCTCCACCTTATACATTAGAATATTGAGCCTCAATGGGAGTAAGAAAACATAGGATCATAAGCATTAGAGCTAAAAGCAACCTTTGAGATCATTTATTCTGATTTCTTCATTTCACAGATCAGGAATTAAGATCTAGAGAGGGAAAAGTGACTGAATTTGCAAAGAGCCATATTCAACTCCGGGTAAGGAAAACCTTCTTTGAAATTAGGCTTTCTCAGAGTGGAATGGGCTGCTTGGGCAGTAGTGGGCTCCCTGTCAATGGTGGTCTTTAACCAGCAGCTGTGTCCACCTAGCATGGATGTCATCAGTGGCCTTTCCATTACAGAGCTGACTTTTATGCACTTTGCTCTTTCCCTATGGACTAATATCAACGAACTCGAGGTGTCTTGTTTTTCTTCTAATTGCCAATGAGTACTGCAGATTCTTCTGCAGGTATGGATTGGACCAGACAGTACTTCATATCCCTTGAAACTAGTTATTTACTAGGAAATATTTAAAAATCAGATCTCCAAAAAAGAAAGTGTATACACTATGCATTTTTTGTTTGTTTTTTGGAGGCAATCGGGGTTAAGTGACTTGCCTAGGGTCACACAGCTAGTAAGTTTCTGAGGCTGGATTTGAACTCAGATCTTCCTGATTTCAGGGCATGTGCTCTAACCACTGTGCCACCTAGCTGCCCCCTTGTTTTTGTTTGTGCATGTTCATATGTAATCTGCATTAATTTCTCCATTGATCTCATGAGTCAAGACAATAAACAAAATAAATAATTAAGCCCTGATTTGACCGATGAACTCTGAGTGCAGATTGAAGCATATTGCTTTTCACTTTATTTTCCTTTTTAAATCAATATGGCTGTTGTGGAAATGTTTTACATGGCATCACATGTATAATGGGTATCATATTTCTTGCCGTCTCAATGAGGGGTGAGGGGTAAAGGGAGAAAGAGAATTTGGAGCTAAAAAAACCCCAACCCTGATTTGTAACATTTGCCCATTTCCAAAGTGTAAATACTCACATTGAAAATTTAACAATCAGCTCTCTAGGGCAGGTAAGAGCTGGCTCCAGCACACCTCTTCTTCCAGCTCTGAAAAGCTATGATTTTGTGGCCATTCTTCCAGTCTCTCATGTTCTTAACTTAGCTGCCATCTTTTGCACTGCCCCCCTTCCTTCTATTCACACAGGCTTTATGGAGGTAGAAATGGCAAGATTTGGCACCTGATTGGAAAAGCGGGAGGCGGGCGGTGAGGAATTGAGGAGAATGCTGGAGGGTACAATCTTGGGAGCCTGGAAGGATGGGGATGCCTTTGACAGAAAGAATGATAGAATCACAGAATCTCAGAGGCCATGTGGTCATTTTCCCTCTGTATTCTGAACATAGCACTTTGCACACAGTAGGCACAGAAAAATGTTTTTTGAATGAATGAAACTGTACCCGAATATGAACAACAATGATAGCTAGGATTTGTAGGGCACTTTAAAGTTTGCAAAGCACCTTACACATATTATCTCATTTTATCCTTATGAGAGCTCATGCCCATTTTACAGATGGAGAGCCTGAGGCTAAGAGATATGCCCTGGCTTGTACCTCTAGTGAAAGTCTGAGGCAAGATTTGATCTCCAGATCCAGTTCTCAATGCACTGCGCCAGCTAGCTGCCTCTGGAATCAAAGGCCCTGGGTTCAAATCTTCCTCTATATTTATCTTCGTGACCTTGGACACAACTCCACTGGACCTCACCTTCCTCCCTTGTAAAATGTGGGGGTTGGATTAGATGACTTTTGAAGTTCTTTTTAGATCTACAATCCTATGTATAAGCTTGGGGTGGTCATTTAACTTTCACACACCTCAGTTTCCATATCTATAAAATGAGATTAGATGGCCTTCCAGCTCCAGATCTATGACCTGGTTTTGATGGTGGGTAGGTCGCTTCTCCAATTTGAGGAAACTTCCTCAGTTTCCTCACCTGTAAAATGAGGGGGTTGGCCTGGAAGGCCTCAGATGGCCCTTCTAACTGTGTGGCTAGGGAACCATGATCTCTCTCCAATATCCACAAGGGTTTCAGTGATGGACATCCTCCTACTGTTGGAGGCCATTCATTCACTCCAAAGTCGATGGTCTTTCCATTAGAGAGATGCCTTTCACGTTCTTTATTCTTTCCCCATTGACTAACATTAACATTCTAGAGCCATCTTGTTTTATTTTTCATTGATCTCCAATGAGTAGAGGCTCCCCAAATGTTAGCTGACTTTTTTCTGCTGTCCAACCCAACTCTCTGCCAAGTAATGACTTCTAACAAACTCTTAGCTGCACGCAGCAGCTCAATATTTAAAGGGACCCTGTGGGGATCATTTCTGAAGAGCAAGACACCTCTTGTAGTGTGGTGAATAATTACTTTCTGCTCATCTATTTTCAAGGTTGGCTTCCTGAATAGCTACTCAGCCCAACCAACAATGGAATTCAATCAACATAGAAACTGCTGCTATGGATCTCAAGGGTTATTATTGGATCTTAGGTCATTAAATCCTCTTGTCAAGCCAACAAGTATTTGTGAAGCTTCTGCTATGTGCCAGGTACTGTGCTAAGCTCTAGGAATACAAGTAGAAAGAAAGGCAATGCCTGCCCTCAAGGAGCTTATGCTTTAATGGAGGAAGACACATAAAAGGGAGCTGAAAAATAGGGAGAAGAAGGTACCAAAGGATGGAGAAAGAAGTCTTTAGAACCAGGAGTGGAGCCCAGAGAAGAATGAAGGCATTAACATGGCTCACCTGGGCACTTTCCTTACAAGGACATTACAGGAAGAACTGACCAATCAGAGAATGGGGCCATGGGGCAGGATCTTCCAAGGTGAGGAGGTTTCTGGGACCTGGTGGAAAAGTATTACACAGAACCTCAAAGTGTCAGAGCTGCGAAGGGTTTAAAAAAGATGTTAGAATTGAGAGGGGCCTTAGAACAAGGAATGTCAAGGCTGGGAGTGGCCTTAGAGCAGGGGATGTCAGAGCTGGGAGGGACCTAGAACAGGGAATGTCAGAGCTGGGAGGGACCTAGAACAGGGAATGTCAGAGCTGGGAGGGGCCTTAGAACAGGGGATGTCAGAGTTGGGAAGGACCTTAGAACAGAGAATGTCAGAGCCAGAAGAAACCAGAGAGCTCCTTTTGTCCAGCTCCTTCCTTTTATGTGTGGGGAAATTGAGGGAGCTTAAGTGATCTGCACAAGGAGATGTGGCCCCCAAGTGTCTGAGGCAAGACTTGAACCAACGTCTCTTCATTTAGAGTCCTCTCCACAAATTCATCCCAATATAATTTTGGAAGAGCCAGTCTTTCCAGGAGGCCTGCTATTACCAAACCCTCCTCATTTCCTTCCCCATCTTGCTTCCCTCTTGGCTCACTCTCTAATCTGCTCCAACTGCACTCTGGTTTGCTTGTCCTGCTCAGGTTCCCCCCCCATCCCTCCCCCACCTTCGAGTCCCCCTTATCATGTCAGCTTTCCACATTTGAAGGGGAAATAATAAAGGGACTTTTTAATCCCTTGCTTTTTTCTCAGAGTTTAGCACAGTACCTGGTACATAGTAAACCCTTCATAAATGCTTAATCTAATCTAATCTGTGGTAAACTGAAGTCTGAGTTTCTAGGCTGACAATGGCCCCGGGTTTTGGGCAGGAATGTGATCGTGTGAACTGATGGTTCATCAGATGTGTGTGGCCCAGGATGTGTTTGCTATTTCTTGACCTGCTGAGACACATCAACCCACATGAGACCAAGACCGGGCCATAGTCAATATGAACATCTGGAATTGTTCTCTTTTGGGCTAGGGTACGTAAAGAAGGGAACTGGAGATTATATTGTCTGCCAAGTCAAAACATGGCTAATAGCACTAATGAGCTAGAAAATGTTGGGTTGTCTGGGGGACCCCCTGTGGGGTGTTTTGGGGTCTCTCCCTCTTTGTCTCCCTCCACCTCTTCCCCTCCTCCCTCTGGTCAGCCTTTAGCTGAAAGAATCTCTGGATCTCCTCCTCTGGGCTTCTCTGGGATGGAGGCTTTGATAACTCATAAGCATCTTTGGTGCCAGCAGCACCAACTCACTCTCAAACCCTCTGACCCCAGTGAAGTGGGGACAAAGGAACACCTCTGGTGGGACTCTCTGCCCTTGCTCTATTAATGATCCCAGCAATGGTCTCTCCCTCACCTCTTCTCTTTCATTCTGCAATAAAACCTGGAGTTGGAAGCTAAACCCTTCCTCAAGGTGGTGGTGGGGAGCAGTGTGGGATTAGAGGCTACAGCCATGGACCAGTAATCAGGAAGATCTGGGTTCAAATCTTCCCTCAGACATTCGCTAGCTGCATAGCCCTTAGCAACTAACTTAAACACTTGTTCAGTCTTAATTTTCCCATCTGTAAAATAGGGTCTAGTGTGGTCTATTGGATGGAGTGGTGGATTTAGAGTCAGGAAGTCCTAGTATCAAATCCCAAGGCAACACTTTCTAGATATGAGCCTCAGTCTCCTCATCTGTAAAATGGTGGCTCTAAATCTATGATCATATACCTGTGGGACCTATCTCACAGAGTTGTTGCAAAGATCAAAAATTCTAATGTATATAACGTTCTTGTAGCAGTCACTTATAGGGGCTCCTCCCCCAGGAACTCATGTGAATGTTCTAACTGCAAAATGTGATTACTATTACACATATACGTATACATACATACATATACATATACACACATATACATATACATGCATGTACATACATACACACATATACACATATACACATAGATATTTGTATATATGTGTGTGTGTGTATACACACACACACACACACACACACACACACACATATACACACACATAATCAGAAAATGGCCTGACGTTCAAAGACCAATCTGGCTAAGTTCTGGGAAACTCATCACCAGTTTGATTACAAAGGGAAGAAAAAAACAAACAAACCAGAAGCTGTGTGTCTGGAGCAATGCTCCAACTTAATGGAATTGTAATACCTTTATATATGTACAGGTTGTCTCCTTCTCTAGAATGCAAGATTCCTTAGGGCAGGGACTCTCTTTTCAGTTTTTGTATCTCCAGTACTCAGCATAGTAGGTGCTTAACAAATGCTTGTTGATTGGTTGATCCTTGTAGTGCTGAAATGAAGTATCCCAGGTGGTATGATGGTAAATATTTAACAACTGGCTCTCTGGGGGGTAAAAAAATGTACTCAGGATACACATTTAAGTTTCATGTGAATTATTAACATGTTCTCTATTGCTTCCTTAAGTCTAGACAGTCAACAGAACTATAACTCAAGCCTTGATTTATAGCATTTGCTCATTTTCAAAGTATAAATGCTCACGCTGAAAATTTACCAGTAACTGTCCAAGGTAGTATTCAAAACCAGACAAGTCTTTCTAATTACAGGCCCTGTGCCCTAACCATTATACCACAAGGCTTCTCAGACTCATGAAGATAAAACCACCTTTGCTCAGCACACCTCATGACTTAATAAGGCAGACGGCAGGAGCCTAAAGGAGAATAAAATGAGGAGATGCATAATGCAGGAGCTCGCTTGCCCAACTTAATTCTATTTTGTTAAGTAATGACGGCATAAAAATTCAGGATGGTGGAAGATGCCATGCTTGGTGGTATTTGATCAACTGCACATTCCTGTAGCTTTGAGCTAAGCTGCTTGCTTCATAAACAGATAAATAAATCAGATGTCAGCGGTAAATGAAAAGTAACAGACTGGAATGAAATGAGACGGAAATCATCCCCCAGTCAGGATTTTCGGCGGTGGCGGGGAGGGGGTTGGTGTCTATTATTCAGAAGCCCTGAGGTCTGGTGGCAAAGGTCCCAATGTAAGCCTAAAACGTTGTCTGTGGGAGAGTAGCAGATGGGGATTCAGCACCAATAAAGATTTCCTATTAGGGAACTCTGCCTTATGAATTTAACTGATCCTGGGTTATTGTGTAATGACAGTTGATTGAGCTATTGGCATTAATGTTCCATTCACTGCATTAACTGGGCTGGATGGAGAGTAGGTTAGAGAGAATCATTAACCTAATGATATCAGCTCTCTCTCTCTCTCTCTCTCTCTCTCTCTCTGTCTCTGTCTGTCTGTCTCTCTTTCTCTCTGTCTGTCTCTCTCTCTCTCTCTCTGTCTCTGTGTATCTTTGTCTCTCTCTGTCTGTCTCTCTGTTTCTGTCTCAACTGCTTAGTCCATCATAGGAAAAAGTGGATTTCATCATTCTGGCTAGAACATGCTGGATGACTCATGGAAAGCCCTGTCATCTGGGATGCAGAAGGGGTCATCACGTAGGGGAGCCTAGAGGAAGATTTGTGGGATAGTAAAACCTCAATCTCAGAGCTGATCAGGACTTGTGGCCATCTAGTCTAACCCATATTGAACCTAATATTCCCTCTCACAACATTCCAGAGAAGTTGTCTTTCACTCAGTCCCTGCTGTAAGAATTCCAGTGATGCAGCTCTTCCTTCTCAAGTAAGCTTATTCTAATTTGGGGTAGAACTCTAATTGTTGGAAGTTTTCTCCGATTTTAAGCCAAGGCAGATTTGGGCTCTTTGAAATATACTCCAATTCAGGGTTTCCAATTTCACAGGAATGAATTTCCTAAAATGATTTTTCTGGGGTAGGAGCTAGGCTTGTGATTTCATTGATAAAGGAACTCCCACTGAGAAAAGTTCCTCTACCAATGTAGAGTGATACCAATAGATGTCAATGGCGGAAATTGAACCCAGTCTCCATGACTTTAAACCTGTCTCTATTATTGACAGGTCAACAACAAGCATTTATTAAGAATTTACTTTGTATCAGTCACTGTGATGAGGGCTGGAAACACAAACACATGCAAAAAGAAAGAAAGTCCTCGACCTTAAGGAGATTATATTCTAATGAGGAAGACAACTGGAAGCTCAAAAGATAGGGGAAGGGAAAGAAAGTCATAAATCCAGAGTCATGAGTGGAGGAATATAGGAGTAAACTTGGCTGGCCTGGGTACTTTCTTTAAAATGAAAATGGAGTATCTAGGAGGAACTAACCAATCAGAGGAAGGGGCCTCAGGGGCAGAGGGATCTTCTAGGGTGAGAAGACTTCTGGGAAATGTTGGAGAAAGACACTAGGAGAATCAGGAGAGGAGCCCACAAGGGAAAGTACATTAATGCCATGTTATTTCTCATATTGAGTATTGACTCAATGTTAGAAAAAAGGGAGAGGTAGAGACAGAGTGGAAGAGGGACAGAGTGAAAGGGAGAGAGAAGAGAGAGAAAAGAGACAGAGAAGAAGGGAGGGAGAGAGTGTGGGAGAGAACTAGAGAGAGAGGGAGGGGAGACAGAAAGAGGGAGAGAAAGAAAGAGTGCAGAGAAGAGTGAGAGAGAGAGAAAAAAAAGAGAGAGGTAAGGAGGGATAGGAGAAGAGAGGAGGAGAGGAAAGAGGAGGGAGGGAGAGAGAGAGAAAGAGAGAGAGACAGAGACAGAGACAGAGAGAGAAAGAGAGAGAGAGAGAGAGAGAGAGAGAGAGAGAGAGAGAGAGAGAGAGAAAGTGAGAGAGAGAGAGGTAAATGGAAAGCAGTATTGAGTATTTAGTGAAGAATTGGTTTGGTTGGGTTTGGTTTTTAGAGGCTGTGGGGTCTCTCATAGCACATTTCAAAGGTTCTTCACTTTTTTGGTGTCCTGGTCCTCTTAGGCAGTCTGGCGAAACCCCTTCTAAGAATAACGTTTTTAAATGCATAAGATAAAACATATAAGTTTACTAAGGGAAGCAATTATGTTGAAATACTGCTATTAATTTTATTTAAAACAAAAAACAGTTCACATATCCCAGGTTAAGAGTTTCTGATCTAGCAGAAGGAGAAGGGGGGAGGCGCAGAAGGAAAGGGAATCAGCTTTTATATAGTACCTACTATGTGCC
Source organism: Trichosurus vulpecula (assembly GCF_011100635.1). Taxonomy (NCBI): domain Eukaryota; kingdom Metazoa; phylum Chordata; class Mammalia; order Diprotodontia; family Phalangeridae; genus Trichosurus; species Trichosurus vulpecula. The sequence continues at coordinate 23,117,292 of NC_050573.1, read as the reverse complement.
AGGCGCTGTACTAAGTGCTTTTTACAAACGTCTCATTTGGAAGAGATTGAAGATGAAAGAGAATAAGAGGAAAGGCAGAGTCCTGGTCATCCCCAATGGACTGGAATTGGATTCAATCCAATAGGTATTTATTAAGCACCTACTGTGCCAGTCACCGTGCTAGGCCCTGGGGACACAACGAAGCATTCCCTGCCTTCCAGGATCTTGCAATCCATAGCAGTCTGTTTAAAACCATATAGCTACTGTTCTCCATTAGAGGAAAAATGGTTTATAGCCTCCCTCCAAAAGCTTTTTGCCTTTAGCAATCCAATAGCTACTCCTGAACAGCTTGGCTAGAGTCTCTGCTTAACACAGCCTCCTCCCAAGGATATGCATCCCTGGTTTCCACATCCACAATAGATCTTTTAATCTAATCAAAGAAAGGCAGAGAAGTTCCCTGGATGTTTTTGGCAGCAGAATTCTTATAGGAGTGCCAAAAAAAGGAGGACTAGGGAGGCTGGTAGAACCTGGGCTGCGATGGAGTGCACTAAAGTCATTGGGTGGGTGGTGGGTGGGGGGGTTGCTATCTTATGGAACAGGGATTAGGCAACTAGGTGGTGCAGTGGCTAGAGCACTAGGCTTGGAATCATCTTCCTGAGTTCAAATCCAGATGCAGACAATTACTAGCTGTGTGCTCTTGGGCAAGTCACTTAACCCATTTGCCTCAGTTTCCTCATCTGTAAAATGAGCTGGAGAAGGAAATGGCAAACCACTCCAAGTATCTTTGCCAAGAAAACCCCAAAATGGGGTCACAAAGAATCAACTCAATAACTCACAAACAACTCAATAACAATAATAAATAATTATTAACAATAATTAATTATTAATAATAATTACCAACAATTAATGATTAATTAATTAATTGTTAATAATAATTAATAAATAAATCTGATCCCAGGAGCAGAAGTGTGTGTGTGTGGGAATTTCAAGTCAATCAATCCATAAGCCTTTATTAAGCACCAATTACTGCCAGGTACTATGCTAAGAGATGGGAGTACAAAAAGGATGAAACTCCCTATTCTCAGCTAGCATACATTCTATCTGTTCTACCTGGAGTAGTGGATAGACTGCTGGATGTGGAGTCTCAGAAAGACTTCTCTGACCCTAGCTATATGATCCTGGGCAAGTTACTTATGTGCCTCAGTTTCCCCAGCTGTAAAATGGGGAAAAGGATAGTGCCTATAATAATAATAGCTAGCATTTTATAGGGTTTTGGGGTTTCTGAAGCTCCTTAAATTGAACTCATTTGATCTTCACAACTCTGTGAAATAGATACTATTATTATCCTTATTATACAGGTGAGGAAACTGAGGCAGAAAGATGATGAGTGACTTGCACAGAGTCACATAGCTAGTGCATGTCTAACTCAGGTCATTCTGACTTCCACTCCTGTCCTTTATTACCTCCCAGCATTGTTGTATTAAACAGGAAAACATATGTAAAGTGCTCTGCAAATCCTAAAGTGTTGTGTAAGTGCCAGCAATTATTTTCATTATCTGCAAAGAGACAGATTTCGGCAAGCCACTTGACCCCTCAGGGGCCTCAGTTTGCTCATCTATAAAATCAGGGGATTGAACAAGATGATATCTCAAGTCACTTCTTAAACTATTACCATATGTTTGGTGTTAAGAAGAGGCAGGAAAAATGATCCTGGAGCACAGATTTAGAGCTATAAAGGAACTTAGAAGTTATCTAGTCCACATAGTGGAGAAAACCAAGCCTTACAACTATTAAGGCAAATAGGGCCACTAGGGGGTGCTGCAGTGGATAGATCGCTGAGCCTCCAGTCTTCATGAGTTCAGACCTGGGCTCTCACACTTACTAGCTGTGTAACCTTAGCATTTACACAGCACTCTAAGATTTGCAAAGAACTTTACAAATATTATCTCATTTGATCCTCGTGACAATGCTGAGAGGTGAGTGCTATTAATATCCCCATTTTACAGGTTAGGAAAACTGAAGCAGACGGGTTAAGTGACTTACCCAGAGTCACACAATTAATAAATATCTGAGGCTAAATTTGAATTCAGGCTTTCCTGACTCCAGGTCCATCACTCTATCTACTCTACCACCTAGCTGCCTATAATAGATAGGGGTGAGTTCTAATCCTCCTCCTACTACATGCAGAAGGCAAGTCACTGAAATTTCTAGAGCTCCAGTGGATAAATCAATTGATGGATGGATGGATGGATGAGTGAATAAACAGATAGAAAGATGGAAAAGCACAGCCAGTGGTGCATCAGCAAGGCAATCATCACAACATCGATGATAATTGTGAATATGCCTGTGTAGTTCTGTATTGCAAAATATGAGAGACTCTCCATATAGAGGTAAAACATTTATTCAGACACTAGAGAACCAAATCCCCAAACCAGTAAGTCCAACCCATCCAAGCAGCAACCAGATCCCCAAACCAGCAAGCCCACTTCATCACAGCAGCAAGGAACTTAAGACAATATTACAGCATGGAGCCTCGCCATCCCATTAGCCTTCCTCCCTGCTGGGGCCTTCCCACAAACACTCACAAATCCTAGCTCACTCCTTGCCTGTGTCCTGCTCCTCCCATGGTTCTACCTTGCTCTGAGCATCTCCTGCTTCACCCTTCCAGTTCCACTTGTTCAGCAAGCTCCTCCCACCACATGTGACTTAAGTTTCTGTGACATAAGGAGTTCACATGGGCCTATTAATGGGTGGGAAAGATCTTCAAATTTACATTAGCATTACAGGTGGTCTGAGGGGCACTGATACTACCAAGGTCCTTGGGCCCAGGAGGGGAGAGATATTGTGGTAGAGAGGGTAGCAATGGTTTAACTTACCTAATGAAAGCTACTTAGTGTCTCTTCCTCAGGGAGTGCCTGTCCCATTGTTGGTAGTGGCAAAACAGCTGCCGATCATATTGGTAGAGAGAGTTTCTGCATTGAGAGCTCCCTACATTGATGAAATAATGTGTCTGGTCCAAAAATTTTAGGACATAAATTTATATGTGTATATAATATATAGATATATATTTGTATAATACACACATGTATACATACCAATATACACATGCACATGTTGTTTCCCCAACGGAACGTAAACTCCTTGACATTAGGGGCTTCCATTTTTCCTTTCTATCTCTAGCACTTTGCACAGTGCCTAACTCAAAGTTGGTACTTGATAAACACCTGTTAATTGTATTGGTTGGTTGGCATTTATTTTGCATTACTTCCTCTTACACACTCTGCTTCCCGGTTCAAATAGCCAACATGCTGTTCCCTGTAAAGAATAACATATCTCCCTCCTCTTTTATCTCTAGAACATAATAAAAGACCGAAACAGTTCCTGCCCTCAAGGGGCTTACATTCTACAGTAGGGGCAGGAGAGGAAGAAATAACATGTACACAGGAAAGTACATAAAGACAGCATTAACAGCTAACATTTACATAAGGCTTTAAGGTTCACCAAATGCTTTACATATGTTAACTCATTTGATCCTTGCAAAAACCTTGTGCTTTACTGTTGTCCAGTTGTGTCAGTCGTGTTTGACTCTCATGACCCCATTTGGGCTTTTCTGGTAAAGATGCTGGAGTGGTTTGCCATTTACCTTCTACAGATCATTTTACAGATGAGGAAACTGAGGCCAACAGGGTTAAGTGACTTGCCCAGGGTCACACAGCTAGTGTTGGAGGCCGTATTTGAACTCAGGTCTTCTTGACTACAGACCTGGCACTCTATCCCCTGCACCACCTAGCTGCCCTAATAATAAGCTTGTGCTCCAATAAAATCCAAGATCTTTTTCAGACAAACTGCTATCTAACCATACTTCCACCATCTTGTACTTTTGAAGGTGATTTTTTGAATACAAGTGTTGAGACTTTACAGTGTTTGGCACATAAAACACTTAAATGTTTGTTGCCTCAGTGGCATTTATGACCACTGAGTTTCATCTTACTTTCATCTAGTCTGTTAGTCTGTTCCCTAAATGTGCACATAGGTCAAGTTCTCCCAAGTGGTCTTTAAAAACTGAGATCACTAGCTAGACTCTGGCTTCTGGTGATATTACTGTACCAAGTAAATACAGAGCACTTAGGGGATTGGGGAGTGCACACTAGCCAACGGGGATCAGGAAAGGCCCATTGTAGAAAATGGCACCTGGACTCTGCTATGAAATAAGGTAATGATTCTAGGAGGTGGAGGTAAGGAGGAGAGGATTCCAGGCGGGGGAGACAGCCTGTTCAAAGGCATGTAGGCAGTAAATGGAGTGTTGGCTACAAGGCATAATAATAAATTGACTGACTTGAAGTATGGTTATTGGGGGAGTGGGTGAGCATAGGAAAGGGGGGGCGGTTAAGGGACAGAAGAAGAAGCAAATCCTAGGAAAAATATGAAACCACCCTGGGCAATGCTGTGGGCTGCTTCCTTCCCCTCTGCAATGAATTAAAGCAGATGTAGTTTTCCTGGTTTTTTGTATCAAAATGTGCTGAAAATGAATCATTTTTCCCTTTGACATCTGCTGCAAAGGGGGTGGAACCCAAACAGCTTTTTCCCCAGTTTCAAAATTGATTTAATAAAGTATTGACATTTAAGTGGAGCAAGATAGACTCAGAGGAGACTGACGCTGAAGGAAGTCCATTCTTCAGGCAGCACTCTTGAGAAAGGAAATCTACCCTGGGCCTCTTCTGCCCCATGTGTCTTCTCTGGCCAATGGATACAGAGTGTACTTTGGTGGGGAAGTTTAGAAAATGGAGTGAGAGTGGAGCTGAAAGTTCCAGCTATTCCCTAGCTGTTTACCCTCTGATCAGTGAGGGTGATAATGATAGGATCTTCTGAGGGCACCATAAAAAAGCCCTGCAATGGACTGCCTATTAGTGGAGAGGGCTGGTGTGGTATAGGAACGAGGAGCGCAGAATTCAAGTGTCAGCCCTACCCACTGCCTGCTGTAACTGCCTTTTTGCTCTTCTGAAGTTCAGATTTCTAATCTGTAAAATGAGGAAGAAAATAATGGTAATGGTTCCAATTTATACAGTGTTTTTAAAGTTTGCCACATCTTTGACCCAAATCATGTCTTTTGGTTCTCATCACAATCCTGTGAAGAAGGTTCTACTATTATTCCAATATTCCAGGTGAGGAAAGTGAGGCATGGAGAGGTTAAGTGACTTGTCACACAACTAGCAAGTTTCTGAGGCACTATTTGAACTCAGGTCTTTTAGACCTGATCCAGTTCTATCAGCTATGCCACCTAGCTGCCTCAAGAAAACTCAGAGATAGAATTGGAGTGTGAGGGTGGAAAAATCTGGTATAATGATAGGATCATGGCTACAGAATTGGAACGGACCTCAGAGGCCATCTAGTCAACCCCTTTGTTTTATAGATGAGGAAAATGAGGCTCCTCCTCCTCTTTCTCCTTCTTCTCCTTCTTCTTCTCCTTCTTCTTCTTCTTCTTCTTCTTCTTCTTCTTCTTCTTCTTCTTCTTCTTCTTCTTCTTCTTCTTCTTCTTCTTCTTCTTCTTCTTCTTCTTCTTCTTCTTCTTCTTCTTCTTCTTCTTCTTCTTCTTCTTCTTCTCCTCCTCCTTCTCCCTCTCATCCTCCATCTCTTCTTCCTACTCCTTGTCCTCTTCCTCCTCTTCCTCCTCCTCCTTTTTCTTCTTCTTCTTCCTCCTCCTCTCTCTGTTTGTTTCCTCCTCTACCTCCTGCTCCTCTTCCTCTTCCTTCCCCTTCTCCTTTCACAGCCCAACACTTTATCCACTGTTCCAAGCTTCCTCATCTACCTCATGGGAATGCTATTAGGCAGCTAGATGGTGTAGTAGAAAGAGCTAGGAAATACCTGAGTTCCAGTTTTGTCTCCAGTGTTTACTGTCTATGTGACCTTGGGCAAGTTATTTAACCTCCCTCAACCTCAGTTTCCCCCAACACCTACATCAGTGAGTCATTGTAAGGATCAAATGAGATTTTACACATACACATACATAAACACACATATAAGCACTGTGTCAATAGTAAATAGGATTATTACCAAATCAGGTAATGATTTGTACTATAGAAAGGAAAGCTTTGGTTGTGGTAGTATACTTCTTGCAAAATGCCTGGTTTCATTTTGTTGAACCCTATCTTTCTCAATGGAGATGACAAACCCCTTTACAACATGGTAGATGGTCTTTGAAAGTTTGAGGGGCCAATGTGGTGGCAAATTCCTCTGAACTTATGTAGGTTGTCTTTGAATAGCAGGTAGTCTGTGATGGGACCATATGTGAAGTCTTTATGTCTTGGTTGCATGAGATCATAGCTCTTGAGCTAGAAGGGATCTCAGAGGCTCTTTTGTCCAACCCCCTCATTTTATAGAGGAGGAGAAGCTGATTGAATTGCGCAGAGTTGCACATCTAGCAAGCCTCACTGGTGGGAACTGAACTCATCCTCTGACTACAGGGTTGGTGCTTTTCTCACTGTACCATGTTTCTTAACAGAGCATATGCTTGAGCAACTGTCATAACCTTCTAGAGTTTTGAGTCACCTCCATATCATATCCATTGGAGCTGGATTTTAGCAGAGGATTATTGTAATAAAAATGGAAACTATTGTCATTGGGAAGATCTGTTATGGAGGATCTGTGCCAAGAAACAGACAAGCATTTCACAAGGTGAGAAGACCTGGAGGGATTGTGATCTAAACCAGTAGGAACCAACTCTAATCCTAAATTTACTAGCATGATATAATGAGTTCTACTGCTCACTATCTGGATGGCCTTGGACAAAAAATGTCCTCTCTCTCGGACCCAGTTTTCCCATTTGCAAAATGAAGAGGTTGGACTACTTGATCTCTGAGGTCCATTGTGATTTTGTGATTATCATTACAGAGCATATTCTTGAAAGTATTTTTCCAGGCTTGGGTGCCTGTGCTGGGACTATGAATCTGAGAATCAGAGATTTAGAGCTGTCCCTTCCACATCACATCCTGCAACTGGTCACATGGCCTTTATTCAAAGACCTGTACTAAGGAGGAACCATGCCCCACTGAGGCAGTCCATCCCACCTTGGGATAGCACTAATTGTTAAGGCATTTTCCTATATGAATCTAACCTGGCTGCAACTTCTCTTTGTTCTTCCTTGTTTTGTCCACCATGACCAAGTCAAACAAAGCTAATCCCTAGTTGTCATCCAACATCAGAAGATTATTTAGGACATAACCTTAACAGCCCTGGCTTCCTTATTAAATTGTAATGACTGTGCTGTGTTTCCCTAAACTTCACTTTGAGCAATGTGTGCACTAGCTCTAGGATCAGAAGGTTCGGCTTCAGATCCCACCTCTGATGCTTTTATATATGTTTGACCTTGGTTAAGTCACTTAACTATCCTAGGTCTCATTTTTCTCATTTGCAAAAAGAGGGGCTTGCACTAGATGGCCTCAGAGGTCACTTCTAAATAGATGATCCTATTATCTTATTTTCTTATCTATTTTCTCGGGAAATGTGGGGAGGGGGGGATTCTTGTCTTGATGCTTTAAGTGGAACTGTTTATTATTAAGCCTTCAAAACACCAGTATGGCAATGAGGTGAGGCAGTGGGTAGAACACTGGACTGGGAATCATGGAGGCCTAGGTTCAAATCTGACTTTAGAAAATTACCAGCTGTGTTACCTTGGGCAAGTCACTTAACCTTTGTCAGTCTCAGTTTCCCCATATGTGAAATGGGGAAGTACCTACCTCCAAGAGTTGTTGTGAAGAGCAAATGAGAAAATTTTTTGTGCTTAGTATGGTGCCTAGCACATATAAGGCTTTATATGAATGTTAGCTATTATTCTCTCAGATGGTTGTCCATTCAACAAACCTAAGCCAAAGTCCCATTGAGGGATGTTGTGCAAGAAGCAATGTATTAGGCCTCCAGAATTCTAGTCTGTGAGCTTGAGAAAATGACCTACTGTCTTTGAGGTTCACTTTTCTACTTGATAAAATACAGAGGTTCTAGTAATTGATTTTCAAGGTCTCTGCTAGCTTTGACATCTAAGGTTCTTTCCACATCTGACATTGCATGGTCCTCTTAGCACTACTATTTCCTGTTCTCAGCTTTCCATCTCTGATTTCTTCTGTTCTAGGACCCTTCCCAGCTTTAAGGTTCTTTTATCTCTCACATTCTCTCTTGTAAAGTCCCTCCTAGTTTTACTTTCTCAAGTTCCTTTTCACCTTTCCAAAGAAAATTCCTATTTCTACCGCCCCCTCCAAGATTCAAAGCCCTGAATCTTTCTCTTACCCTCACATGGCCTGGGTCCTGCATATGGTAGTGCTCTCCTACACCCACAGGGCAAAAAGAAGTCAGAGAATTTATCTGAACCTTTGGCACCGAGTCAGCAGAAAGAGGGAAGGGCCTCAGCCAAGGTGCTGAGTTTCCAAAAAGTCAGGTGGCCAGCAGTAGTGTGATTTCATCACTGCTTGTGTAACATCTCTTATAACATCTCTTTACCATCCCGGGAGTTGCTGACAGCTGGGGATTTGGAATTTACTTTGAAATGCTAATCATGGGGAAAAGGGATATTGATGTTCTCCACTCATTAAGCACTGGACTGCTTTAAGAGGTAGCGGGCTCCTGCCTGTCTCCCAGCTTGGTGGGGGACTGGGAAGAGGGCTATTTTTATGAAATCAGAGAGATGAATCAAATGGCCTAAGTGAACTGGGAAGGCAGATGCTGAAATTGAGAGCAGTGCCGGGACCCATGAGCCCTTCAGCACTCATTTAAATGGACAGTGGCGAAATGGGTCTCCAGGCGTTCTCTTTGTAGCTGTCTCTCTTCCAAGAGGTGTTGATGGGGCAGCTCTACCCCACCTTTGGGAAAGAAGGTCCTAATGAGTCCAGAAAGGCTTCTCAGCTTTATTGAAACTGAAAAGTCTACAGGCTGCTGGATTAGGGCAGTCAACAGTGATTTGCATGGAGAAATCATTTATCCTTTTCCTTGGCCTGGGTAGGTTAGTCTGGGAAACCTTCCAGAATGAGAAGGAAGGCAGACACTGGACACTTTCATGGCTCCTTGGTTCTTAGCCTTGTGACCCTGGTCAAGTCTATTCATATCTCTGAGCCTCAGTTTCTTCATCTGTCAAGTGATGAGGCTACCTCTCTTAGGATAATGGGATCATAGATTTGAGAGCAGGAAGTCATTTGTTACAATTTATTTTATGGGAGAAGGAAAGAGAATTTATTAAGTTTCTACTTAATAAATATGCCAGGCACTGTGCTAAGTACTTTACAAATATTATCTCATTTGATTCTCACAACAGCTCTTGGAAGTGGATGTTATGATGATCTCCATTTTACTGTTAAGGAAACTGAGGAGAACAGAGGCTAAATGACTTGCACAGGATCACGCAAATAGTAAGTGTCTGAGTCTGGATTCGAACTCAAATCTTGCTGACACCAGGCCCAGAACTCTATCCACTGTACCATCTAGCAGTATTCAAACTTGAGGCCTAGGGAAGTTAGATGATTTGTCCAGAGTGACTGAGCTAAGAGCCAGGAATCATCAAAGTGTGTTACTTTTGTCAGGTTCTTCACTCTGGAAAGTCACACAGGTAGTCAGTGGAAGAACAAGTATTTGAACCCAGGTCCCATGACTTCAAATCTAGCACACTCAAAAAAATTCTTATTCATATCTGTGGTTTTAGTTTTTGAATCACCTTCATTTCAAAATATCTCCCTCAGCTTTCCAAACTTTGTGACAAATATTTTTTAAAAGAGAGAGAAGGGAGCCCAGCATATGCTTAAGTTTATTTTCTAGTATTGTGATTTCATTGTTTTCTGGGCACCTCCCAGTGAGGGAGTTTTCTCTAACAATACAAATAAACTGATGGTTAGGGGCATTGAGAGGCAGGTCACCAAGCCCTGGGTGTCCTGGGATGCCATAGGGTGTCAGAGGAGCATAGTTTTAGATCTGGAAGAATCCTTGGAGGCCAGTAAATGCAACTCCCTCATTTTACCAGTAAGGAAATTAAATATCACACAACTAATAAGAGTGTCTTGAAGGATTTGAATCGAGGTTCTCTCTACTCTCAGTTCAATGCCCCACCCACTGTACCTACCTATGTCAGAGACTTGAACCCTGGTCATCCTGATGCTAAAAACTGTCTCTCTATCTGTGATCCCATGTTGCCTTACCTAGCAATTATTTTTAAATTGAAGCTTTCTTGACACCTTTTGATTTTATATAAGGCATTTCTAGATAGACTTCTTCTCTCCCTTTCCTGGCACCCTTCCCCAACAAACTCCAGTGAGTTTTCCCTTATAAAAGAGAAAAAAAAATTTACGTAAAATCAACCCATGAAAGTACTGAGCCTGAGATGGGCATGTGACTTTCCAAACCCATAGCATCCCACCTGTGCTCATTCTTTCTTTTGGTTTTATAGTCTTTCTGTATATCGTTCTCTGGTTCTGCCTACTTCCCTTTCTACACTACCATGCTATGTTCCCTCACAAAGATATTGTGTTGAAGCAGCATGGAGCATAATCCACAGAGCACTGGATTTAGGGTCAGAGGGCTTGGGTTTCAGTTCCTATTCTGGCACTTACTAGGTGTTGGACATTGGGCAGGTTATTCAACCTCTCTGGGTCTCAGTTTCCTCATCTGTGAAATGAGAGGGTTGGACTAGACCCTCTCCAACTCTAAATCCTTGATCCTTTGACAAGTGCTTTGTAAACTCTAGTTATAAGTATTTAAGCACTATTCAAATGGAAACCATGAAACACCAAGCCCTTTTGGTGTGGCGAATCTTACGTAGTTGATGGTGGTATCAACAGGATTGAGTCAGACCAGGGGTTGGAGCTGATAGTAGCTAAGCATGCAGATAGCCCTCAGATGACTGAAAATATTAACACTTGTGCACATGGCACAGCTATGGGTATGCATAAGAGAGCACTGTTTTTTGAAATCTATTTGGTATTTTAAAGATCTTCTCTCCTTTTTTTAAGAATCATGAACTATTTCAAACTCTGGTGCCTGTGGAGTTGGGGAGATAAGGGGAAAGGTTAGTAAGGAGCCTGGGTTAGTAAGGAACCCTGACTTACTAGTTCTTTGCCTCCTCACCAAATAGGTTAGAGTTCTATAGCCCCCGACAAGAGCAGCATGGCAATATTAGAGTGATCTGGAAAAAGTCACATCAAGAGGGTCCCTGTATACTCAGGCAGTACAAATGCATGTTCCTGGCAAATAGCATGCTAAGAAGGACATAGGCTGGTTCTCATCTGCAAGGTCTGTTTGGAAGAAATGAGCCAGATAGAACAAGTGGGGATGGAAGAAGGGAGAGAAAGAGAGAAGAAGGAGGAAGAGAATGAAGAAGAAAGGGAAGGAAGGGTAGCAAGAGACTGAGAAAGAGAGAAGGAAGAAAGGAGAGAGGGAGAGAGAGAAGAGGAAGAAAGGAGGGAGAGGAAGAGGTGAGGCAGGGAGATTGCTAATGACATTTGAAAATAGAACTCATTTTAAGCAACAGGCACACATATAATGAGATGAGATTGGGCCCTTGTTTTTCTCTATCCTTCTTTGTTTCTCCCCTTCTGTTTACAGCTACGTAAACACTTAAATAATTTAATAATAACACCAACACCAAACATCCATTGCTTCTTGCTATTAGTGAGTAAAGAGACCTTTGGGGATCTCAGCAGCTGGGAAGATGTCAGCTTCAAAAGAGAATTCAAAAGATATTTAAGGGGTAAAATGCCTCCCTTCCCCCAAGGCTCACCATGGAGCTGACCCTACAACCAAACTGGGGCTCTGTTTTTTGAAAGTAATAAAATGTTTTGAATCCTGGCTCTGCTGTTTATTATCTGTATGACTTTGGACAAGTCACTTAAATTCTGATCCTCAGTTTCCACATCTGTGAAATGTCAGATGAGAAGATTTTGATGGTATTTCCTAGTTCGGTAGGCTTTGATCTTACATAGGGTGGAAGTTCCTGCTCTAAATTTATGGCATGCACATTATTGTCATCTATTTCCCCGAGGAAAAAAATTAAGGAAACATTATTAAGAAGGTTAGGTATATTAATGTCTTAACTATAGCATGATGCCAACTCCCACATAACTTGAATGAGCATATTGGGGTTGTAGAGAGACTTCTGGCCAGTACTAAGATGCCTCCAAAGTCTTCAGAGTGGTAATTGCCCCTTTGGCACCTATAATGGTTCAGAGTGTAGTGGATAAATTCTGTTTGCTTATAGTGGAGCCATAGAAGGAGTACGGAAGGTGAGAGACCTGGATCCTAGTCAAACTCCAACATTGACTTACTTTGTAACTTTGGACAAGTCCCTTAATTGCCCTAGACCTCAGTTTTCTCACCCGTAAAATGGGAAGTTTGTACCAGATAACCTCAAGATCTCTTACGATTCTAGATCTAAGTTCCTATTATCTCTAAGATCCCAAATCTCTTCAGCTGCTGTCTCCCTTTTACCTTGAGGCTCTTTTCTCCTAGTAGTGAGTTCTTAGAACCTCCATTTGAGGAAAAACTCTGATCCTCCATCTTTCATTCTCCAACCTTCACTACTATGCTCTCTCTTTTATGTGATTTTTCCCCTTAGTAGAATGGAAGTTTCTTGAGGGCAGAGATTGTCTTTTTCCCTTATATTGTATACTACCTGGCACATAGTACATGACTGACAAAGGACTGTTGATTTGACTTGACAACTTGGATTTTTCCTACCTTTCTGGTTTTCTTACATATTACTTAGAAGAGATAAAATAAGATAATATATGTGTAGCACTTTCCTGAACTACTTCTCCATTTCCCACTTCTCCTAGTGGGCCAGGTCCCCAGAGAAGTGAGTGACTACTGCTATTCTTTCATTCAGGATTCCAAGGATAACCCTAACAGAGATGTAGATTTCTAGTACTGTTACTCATGAGCCCCCACCAGTGTGCTCCCCAATGACTACCAATCAGTTAACTAGCTTTTAGAAAGGGTTTTTCTAAGCAGGTACAAGGACAGTTGTTATAGAAATATCCCCCCCCCCCACATTGAGGACTCACTCTTCCCTCATACATGCAAGGTCCTTGGGGAAATCAAGTCAAACCTATAGAGTACCTGTGTCCAAAGGGAAAGTCACAGCTTCTGGTTACTGAAGGTCCTCTTTTGCCTTGACAGAATCTTCATGAAGTCCCCCTTTGGCTCAACGATGTTGATCTTTGAGAGTTGGCTACCTTGTAGATTACCGAAGATGTCTTTCATCAATATGTCCAGTTTGTCCTTGAAGTGTCTCATCTCATGATCCAGATGTCGCTGCTAGTCACTACTGCTCTAGGGACACAGCTCCAGCCCTGGTAGACCCTGCTATAGAAACCAAGAAAAACTCCAGATCTTCCAACTTGTCAAAGTTCACATTGGGCAAGGGTGGGGAAGGAAGGACAGAAATGTGATCCTTCATGTCAAGGACAATTCCTTCTCGGGGTCCTTCACCATTGGATTCAATGACCATTTGCCTGGACTGCTGCTTGTAATGATGAATTCCAAACTGGCTTTTTTTGTTATGTTTGAGGCCCAGAAATGTGTCTCATTTTTTCAGTCAATGACAAGACAATCCTTGTGTTTCTGGTCATCATCTGTCTCCATCTAATTATCAAAGCATATAATCTCCTCCCAAACTGATTAAGAATGTGTTTGTACATCCTTAGTTAAAACCTACTTACCAGGCTTTACACACAATATTGACACTCCATTTCCATGTCTGTGGCTTTGCACTGGCTGTCCCCCAGGACAAGAATTCATGCCTTCCTCATCTCTGCCTTCTTAGAATGCCAGTTTTTTTTAATGACCCAGCTCAAATGACACCATCTAGGTGAATTCTTTCCTGGTCCTACCAGCTAAAGACCTTCCTTCTTCCCCAAGCTACCATGCATTCATTTTGTATATTATTATAGATGTTATATCCCTCATCAGAATGTAAGCCTTGTGAGGGCAGTAACTATTTCATCTTGTCTTTGGACCCTCAACCTTTAGGGTAGAGCCTGGTACATGGAAGGAAATAAGTAAATAAATGCTTGTTAATTCATTGATAAGGACCTTAGAGTTCTGATCATTGGGATTCCAAAAAATCAAGTCAACAAAGACAAAATCTCTATTGTCGAAAAGTCAACGTGACATGTACTGAGGCAATAAGACAGATGCGACTCAGTCTCTGCTCTTGAGGAAAGTTTAATCTAGCAGGGAAAGGACAAGTCTAGAAGAATCAGAAATGATGCAAAGAGTGAAAAAAACTACTAAGTATTAGGAAAAAATAAATGTTATTGTCCGTTCTCAAATTCTTCCCAGGTTTGACATTCCCTGTTCTAAGGTTCTTCTCATCTCTGACATCCTACGTTCTTGACGTTGTTGTTGTGGCCCATCCTTCTGCTCTCAGACGGAACCAATGGCATCATGGGCATGATGTCTTGACCTCTGAGTGAGTTGGACTTGAGTGAGGCAGAGTTATGCAAGGTTGTCAGCCTTGCTCTCTCCTTCAGAGCCATGGAAATCCACTCTAACCCTCACCCTAACCTTAAATGTCTGCAATGGGGATGTCCCAGGATGCAATGGGTGACCTTGGCCTTTTTAAATTGAGGTATTTCCTGGGTCTCAGTTTACCTGAGGCCATGCCCATTCAACGACTCAGGACTAGGTAAGAATTGAGGCAAAATGTGTTCCAATTTGCCATCCTAAAGATATTAATATAGGTGGGAAGACCCTCATGGTTTCTGGTTTTAATAGAAAACAATTGTTATTTACACTCATTCTAAGCCGTTAATACCAAACTATGTGTTATAGAGGCTTGGGCTGGGTCTATTATTGGCCATTCAAGGCAAGCCAGAATGATTTGATTGTGTTCTAAGGTCCCTCCCAGCTTTGAAATTCTCTGTCCTGAGGTCTCTTCTACTTCTGGCATTCTGTATTCTCCCACTCTGTTGTCCAGTGTTCTAAGGGCCCTCTAAACTCTCATGTTGTGTGAGAAATGGGTTTCCCAGATCTTCTGTAGCTTTAAAGTTATGGAATTGAATATGGTAGGAATTATCTTACAACTCCACAGCCTTTCCACTTTTCCATGCTCTAGATGGACTTGGCAGTTGGAACATGTGGATTCTGGATGCTAGTACCTGCCTTCCAACATACTGTTGGATACTGTGTGATGCCTGAGCAAATTGCTCAAGCTCTCTGCATTTCACCTGGAAGATGGAAAGATAGAGAAGGACCCTGGGAAGCCCATCTTCATTCTTACTTGTGTGTGTTGGGAGGGGGAAGGGTTAAAATGAGAGAATGGCCCTGGACTTTGAGCAACATGAAGGAACTCATGATAACTTTCCAGAGAAGTCTTGGGTCGTTGCCAGTAGTCATGGAGAGGCCAAGCAGGGGTCAAATCCTGAATCCTCTTACGAGCTTAGGTTCATAGATTCATAGGATCATAGCATTTAGAGCTGAAATGAACCTTAGAGCTCATCTAGTTAAACCACTTTCATTTTTTAGAGGAGGGGACGGAGAGATTATATTACTCGCCAAATGTCACTGGTTCCATAGCTCATGATCATTCTGCTTGCTTCAGAGACTGCTGCCTCCTTTGTGAAGCTTTCCTTGATTCCCCAGTCAGCAACAGCATTTATTTCTCTCCCCCATACCCAAGCCCCTGGCCTTGACTTCAATGGGCATTTTATGTCAGGTGTCAAAATGAGATCTATTAGAAATGAAAACAGAAGATTTCTGAGTCACAACATAAGTTGAAGAAATAAAATTAGATGGACATGCAGATACATCAGATATGTTCGAGTATGGATTTTTTTCAGGTATTGGTTGGACTAGAGGGCTTCTGTAAAGCTTTCCAATTCTTCAGTTCTGAAATTCTGGTAATATTGTATTACAGTAAAACACACATATAGCAAGAAAAAAAGAAAGAAGGAAGGAGAGAGAGGAAAAAAAAGAAATGAAGAGAGGAAGGAAAGGAAGGAGAGAGTAAGAGAGGAAGGAAGGAGAGAAGGAAGGAGAAGGGAAAGAATAAAAACAAATGAAGGAAAGAAGAAAGAGAAAGCAAGAAGAAGGGAGGAAAAGAAGGAAGAAAATGCTATCCACATCCACATAAAGAACTGATGGACTTTGAATGCAAATTGAGCCATACTTTTTTCACTTACTTTATTCTTTTTCATGTTTTTTTCTTTTGATTTGTTTCTTCTTTTACAACTGTGACTAATATGGAAATGTTTTATATGATAGCACATGTATAATCTATATCAAATTGCCTACCATTTTAGGAAGAGGGGAGAAAAATTTGGAACTCAAAATCTTGTAAGAATGAATGCTAAAAATTGTCTTGACAGTAACTGGAGAAAAATACCATTGAAAAGCAAAAAAAGAGAGAGAGAATAAATATGTGCATGTTTCTTTCCTAGTTGTTTTTATGTTTCCTTCCCCATTGGACTGTGATCTCTTTGAGAGCAAGGACTGTCTTTTGACTTCCTTGGGATCCCCAGCACCTAGTACAGTGCTTGGCACAGAACAGGTACTTAAAATGCTTGTTGACTATTAAATGGAAGAGAGATGTACTTTGTCCTTCTTAACCAGAGAGGCCAGAATGAGGAGGACTGGGTCAAAGTTCCAAGGAGGCAGATTTAGATTTAGTTAAGGAAAAACCTCTCCATTGTGAGAGCCTACCACAGCTCACAGAGGCTGCCTCAGGGCATAGTGGGTTCCCCTTCCCAGGATGTCTTCCCACTGAGGCTTGATGACCACTGGCTGAGGTTACCATGAAGAGATTCTCAGTGAGCTATGGGTTGGCTAGATGGGCTGACAACTCTGATCTCAGATTCTTCAATTCGGAGCTTCCAGGAAGGTCAGCAATGTTTAAATCCCAAGAACACCTTCAGAATCCTTTCCTGTTTCCTACTGGGCATGCCAGTGCCAGAGGTCATGGAAACCTGACAGTCAGAGTAATGACCTTAACTGAATAATAAAGTATATAAAGATAAAGTAATGACAAACTGAAGGTGTCTGAACAGGAGGCTGACTGACAACTACTGTGGAGTGTTTAAAATAATAATAATAATAATTAATAATAATAAACATGTTGTGTTTAATACATGTCAGACACCGTGCTAAGTGCTTTATGATTTTTATCTCATTTGATCCTTATAACAACCTTGTAAAATAAGTGCTATAAAATCCCCACTTTAAAGTTGAAGAAACTGAGGCAAACAGAGGTTAAGTGACTTGCCTAGGGTCACACAACTAATATGTATCTGAGACTAGATTTGAACTCAGGTCTTCTTGACTCTAGATCTGACACTGCTTTGAACGAGATGAACTTTATATTTCTTTCTAATCCTTTGATCACTCAGTCAAAAAGAATTTATTAAACACGTACTATGCACCAGGCATTGTCCTTAGTGCTAAGAATGCAAAGATAAACACAACCCCCACTAGCCAAGTCTAAAGGGGGAGACAATATACACACAGCCAGGTACAAACTAGATCTATGCAGAGAACATTAGAGGTAATGTCCAAGGGAAGGCATTATGATTGAGGGACACCAGGAAAGGCCTCTTGTAGAAGGTGGGATTTTTAACTGAGACTTGAAGGAAGCCTGGGAAGCCAAGAAGCACAGACTAGGATGAAGAGCATCCAGGCATGGAAGACAGCTGGAGTCAGGAGACAGAGATAAGAACAGCAAGAAAGCCCATATTACTGGATTGTAGAGTATGTGGAGGAGACTGGGGAGGTAGGGAGATACCAGGTTATGAACCCTGAAACCCACTCCTCCTTGCTCCTGAGGCCCCTCCCTCCCTCTGATTGGACAGGGTGCAGGGAGGATAGTGGTGAGCTCCTCCCAGATCTCCCATTTAGGAGGCAATCGTGGCAGCCCTCTCATCATTGTCCACTCTGCTGCCCTCCTCTGGCCTGTATATGCTTCTGTTCAGGGTACCATCTCCCCATCCAACCCCTTCCCTTTTTAGTTTCTTTTTTATGTGTTGTCATGATGGGCTATCACCAGTTGTCTTGACTTATGTTTTGCCACTGGACTCCCAATGGCTCTGGAGGAGAGACTGAGGCTGATGACTGCGCAGCTCTGCCTCACTTAAATCCAATTCTCTTGTAGGTCAAGACATCACCCTCTTGAAGTCATTGGTCCTCTCTGAGAATGAAAGATGAACAACAATAACATGCATTGTCATCCTCCATTAGATTGTGAGCTTCTGGAGAGTGGGGACTATGTTTTGCCTTTCTTCACATCCCCAGTGCTTAGCATAGTGCCTAGCACATAGTAAGCACTTAATAAGTGTTTATTGACTCCCTATTGAATGTGTATTGGGAGAGCTATGATCTGGTCTGTTCTGTGCTTTAAGAAGATCAATATGGCTGTTGAGTGGAGGTGGGGTTGGAGTGGAGAGAGACTGGAGGCAGGCAGACCCACCTGTAGATATTGCAATAGTCCAAGTGTGAGGGGATGAGGGCCTTCACCAAGGTGGTGGCAATGTCAGAGGAGAGAAGGGAGCAAATTTAGAGATGTTACAAAGGTAACAGATTGGATATGGAGGTTAAAAGAGAATGAGCACTTGGGAATGACATTTAGGTTGTAAACTTGGGTGACTGGGAGCATAATGGCACCCTTGATAAAAATAGGGAAGTTGGGAAAGGAGAGGGTTGGGGTGGGTGGGGAGTAAAGATAATGAGTTCACAAACCTTCAAGACTTTTAGACTGACCCCCTAATTTTATAGATAAGGAAACCTAGCACAATTGAAAGAGTTCAGGGTTTGGAGTCAGATGACCTGGGTTCAAATCCTGTCTTTACTAATTACTATTTATGTGATCTTGGACATGTAACCTCCATTTCTCCGGGTCTCTGTTGCTCATCTGTAAGATGGGGAGTTGAACAGAGGATATCTAGGAAGATGTCCACGCCAGTTTTAAGTCTCTGAAATTGTGGCTCAGAGAGGTTTCCCAACTTGACCAAGTTCAAGGTGGTAAATGGTGGGGCCTGAGCTCAAACTCAGGTCTTCTGACTGAATCCAATTGGTAGATGCAATATTTTGAAGTTTAAATTCATTTCAATCACAACACCAGGGCCCTGGGAACCCCTTCTTTCTCTCTTGGCATCTTCTCAAATGTCTGTCTTCTAAGAATTTACCCCTTTACCCAATTCTATAAGGATATAAAGGCCTCCTCTCATCAGGAAATCTTTGAAAGTTTTGCAGTGTGATTAGATTAGAGTAGCAAAGGCCACCTTGGTGGGTGACGAAAATACCACTGAAGAAATCTGGGCATATAGAAGTCGAGGAGGAGGAGGAGGAGGGTCTGTCCATGTACATGTACACACAAAGACTGTACAAATTATGAAAAAGCTCAGAATGCAGGGCCAAAGAGTAATGCATGTGAGAGTTAGCCTCACATCTTTTGTGTTGCTATTGAAATCTTTACATTTGTGTTGGAATGAGAGTTCTGCTTGTCATTTTTCTTTCTGGTGAGCTTGAGATGCACCAAACTTTGCTAATTAAAGCCAGAATGTGCTAGACTCAGGATTACATGTCACCAAAGCTCTAGGCCCTAGACCTGTTATTTTAAATTGGTGAAATCATTTACCTTACCCAGTAATATATATTTTTTGTCCTCTGGTGCCTACTACACCCTAACGCAAAACAAATGCTTTAATAAAATTGGGATATTGCTGCCTAGGAGCGGTGAGGTTGCATTATTAGAAACCGTCGCGAGTGACAGGAGTTTGGGATGTTTCAATGAATCATTGCCTGATATTTCTTTCGTGCTCCATATATATGATTAGCAAACGTTGTCTGAGCGCTGATTAACTTTGTTTATTTCTTAATTGGGTTTAGGATCGTCTGTCTCGCGGTTAAGAAATAATTGTTTGATTAATGTGTTGGAATTTACATTTTCATTAAGCTCCAGAATAAGTTCTGTACCAATTAGCTGTAGCAGTAACATGCAGATCTGGGACAACCCAAATTGCAATTTTTGCCCATTAAGTAATAACTGTTATATTGATTGGTGATAATGGGCCATGGATAGTAAATACACATTAGGCTGAATTTAGATTATATAGTAACTGGGTGCCAGAGGACAGTCAGTTCTCATGGCTCCTCTGCACACCAGCTATTCCCCATGTATGGTGTCTCATCTCTCACAACTGTGCATTTGCACATGTGGTTTCATCACATCTGAAATAAAATGCATTTCCCATCACCCCCTTCTTGGAGAATCCCTAGACTCCTGTACAGCCCAGCTTCACTCCTCTCTCCTCCGTGTGGCCTTTTTGTGATAATATACCTCTAGTTATCAGCCCTTGCTCCTTCATGAAATTATTTTATCATTTGCTGTTGTTGTTCGTCCTTAATTCTTGAAGAGGACCAATGGCATCACGAGGGTGCTGTCTTGACATGAATGTGAACTGGATTTAAGTGAGGCAGAGCTGGGCAAAGTCATCAGCCTCATTCTCTCCCCTAGAGCCATCAGAGTCCAGTGTCAAGGCAAAAGTCAAGACCGTCATTGGCCCAGCACTTTGTCAATAATTTTTATATGTAACCCACACGCAGCCTCTGGGCTCACTCTCCCTATCCCAATCTGTTTCCAGGTTGGGTCCCCAGAGCAAGTCTGCTGCTCTATCTTTCTCAGGATTTTAAGGAGTTATGGTATTCTTTAAGAGACATTGTTCTAAGCCCCTATCCAGGATGTAACCTCCCAATATCAATTGGCCAGTTAACATTGCCTCGATACCATCTAAGCAGCTAGTTAGACTTAAAGTGGTGACTACAAAACATTTCTACCACCAGCAAGTTCACATCTAGGTGCAGCCTAGCCAATGGACCAGTCACTCTCTCCCTCAGAGGACAGTCTCAGATGTCAGATGGATCTATTTTGGAATTGGATCAAACAGGTTCTTCTTCAGGGATATCTCTTTCCCAGGCTCAGCCACTGTATCCCTGTGGCTCCTCTGAGGCTCATAAAGTTGGATCCTGGTTTGTTCCATCTCTGATACTCATTCACCTAAGAGCATGAAAGGTTATACACACACATATATACATATATTCATACATTTATATATATATATATATGTGTGTGTGTGTGTACGTATATATAATATACTGTATTTACTTATTAGTGTATATGGGCATCTAGGTCTCACAGAGGATAGCACGCTGGTCTTGGAATCAGGAAGACTCATCTTCGTGAGTTAAAATCTGGCTTCAGACACTTACTAGCTTTGTGACCCTGGGCAAGCCCCTTAACCCTGTTTACCTCAATTTCTCATCTATAAAATTAGGTAGAGAAGGAAATGGCAAACCGCTCCAGTATCTTTTCTAAGAAAATCCCAGTGGGTTTACAAAGAGTTGAACATGATTGAAACAACTCAACAACAAACAACAAAATTTGTATATATATTGTATCCCCTGAGAATAAAGCAAGTTCCTCAAGGGCAGGGATTGTTTGGGGTTTTTTTGCTTTAGTAGGTGCCTGATATACATCTGTTGAATTGTTGATTCAACAAATTTTCTGGAGATTGGGTAACCCAGGCTCTTGCCTTTTCTCTGGATGGCTTTGTTGAGTTCAATCACTAGGTGAATTCATTTCATAGCTCTCATTTCTGTAACTGGGCAATCATCACCATGACAAGGGATCAGATTCCAATATGGAAGGTCAAATATGCTGGCTCTACCAAACATGTCAACACTTCCCAGATCTGCTCTTAGATGATTTTCTAATGGAGAGCCCTATTGTGAGCTACATAAGGCATATAAGTGTACCTGGATAGACCACATGAGAGCCTGACTTCCTTCCTTGGAACTTCGGCGGCCATGGCTACAATCAACAGTGAATGAAGACAAAGAGCCAACTGTGTCTCTGTGGTGTAACCCTTGCAAGTTTCTTGGAGTCTTACCTTTAAAGTTTATATTCATAGTCTCAGGCCAAGTACTGCAAGGTGATGCTTGCTGGGCTGGTTGATAATGGTGGTTGGTTGGTTACTGTCTTTCATTCTCAAAGAGGACCCAAATGACATCGCTATGCCAGAGTCAAGTTCCAGTGGCTGATCAGACCAATATGGGCTCTGGCTCAGAATACGCTACCACAGGTCAGGTACAAATAGTCCATGTGAACATTTGGGGTGGATTCTCCAAATTTGTACACCTTGCATTTCTTTTGAGCTACTTCAATTCTGCTTCGCTCAGAGAGCACAACACCTTCTTTGTTGCAGGTACACAACATGCTGAGTGTACCTGCATAAAATAATGCATTTGATAATGGTATACCAGCATCAAAGGAAGCACAATGCTATCTGCTCCTTCCATGAACCAGGAATGAACAAAAGCCCTAAAAGTAATTTTTCATACATGGCCCCAATGTGTTCTGCTCTGGTACTTGCTGTTAACAATCCTATTTTTAGACTTTATTAAATGCTTTTCTTACAAAAATCTTTGAAGGTAGGGAATACATTGTTACTCCCATTCTTAGAGGTGAGGAACTGAAGACAGTTGGTTTGGCTTGTGTTATATAGCTAGTAAGAAGCAGGCTAGGAACTTTGACTCAGGTCCCTCGTTTAGAATTCCAGTGCTCTCTCCCTAGGAAAACAGCTGGTGGGTTTTTTTTGTATATGCATTTAAAGACTACTCAGAACTCATTTACAAGCAATTCTCAAAAGTCTGGAGGTTGCTTTCCTACTCTGCTGATGAACTGTTACTAATCTTTGATTCTAAGTTAGTTTCCACCTGCAATACAACATGGCCTCAGAGTTACTGGTGACCCCAAGAAAAGCAGGGAAGCACATGGAGAGAGCAAGCAGGTTGTAGCATATTTCCAATGATGATCTATACTCAAGAAGTGATATGAGGAATGTTTGTTTAGAGAAGGAAGTGGGATGGTCACGTTAAAATAATGAAGGATAACAGAGAGATGGACTGCATGTTGCGTTGACAGACACAAAATGTAAAAATACCTATGAGAAAGCCTCCATTATATTGGTTTGGTTTTCTATGGAGAATCTATGTCTAGAGACAACAACATGTTTGTGCTAGCCAAAATCTTAAGCAACAAGCAATAATTTTGCTGCTGGCTGGCAGATACGAGAAATGCAGGAATCTCTCTGTCTCTCTCTGTCTCTGTCTCTGTCTCCCTCTCTCTCTCTGTCTCTCTCTTTGCCCACCCCCAGCCTCCTTCCCTGTCTCAATTGAGGCAAAAGTGTAGCCCCATTTTGTGATTGCCCTTATGTTCATTTGCGTGCCATTCAGGAACCATGTCAGAGCTGAGAGAAGTCTCATAGAGCCAGCCACCTACATGGTTCCTGGGTAGTTTCATTGGGTGAAGTCCATTGGTTTTGAGGATACAGACTTACAATCAGGATTTGACAGATGTTAAAAGGAATTGTATAACACCAAGTCAGATGGTTAGTTGGGGCCATGGTCTTTCAGTTAAGATGAAAAATGGTACAAAGAACAAACTAATTCTTAGCCTAGGGCCTCTGCAGGCTGCCTGGATGATAGGTTATAGACTTAGGTAATGTACTAAAAGAGTTTTATCTTTCATCAGGGAGAGGCTTACTAGCTATTTCACTCTAGAAGATGCTAACATCTTAGCAGTTAGCACAGTACTTGGCAAATAAATGATTATTGACATAGAGAAATAGATGTCCCTGAAGAGGCTAAATAGATCATCAGAAGATGGAAAGAGAAAGTAGTTCTATGATCATAAGACATATAAGGATATCCAGCAAAAACAATATGCTGCCTATTTTGAAACTAGTGTGTGTCAATGGCTTTGAGGTATTGAAGGTATAACTTGATCTAGTCACATATGTACCGTGGCCACACATGTGTGTCTTCCACCTCACTGCTCTCTGAGGGTCTCCACTTTGGCTTGGTGAAAGTGTAGTCACATACATAAGAAGCTGAATTCCAGGGAAACCAGTTGGTCCTGGCAGCCAGCTGGTTCTGTATGGCCCTCTGATGTTAGGGTAGTACAACTTTATGTCAAAGAATGGATCTAGAGTCTTTGCAAATGAGACAGTCTCAAGGTAAGTTCAAAGGAGCACAGGGTTCCTTCGGAATGAGGGAGTGATATTCCTTAGTCATTCCAGCTGTCTCTATGTGTGTGTTCCTCAATCCCCCCTCCCTTGGGTGAAAGGGACCTCTTCTAACCAGCCTGCAGGATTGAAAACTAAACATTTCAGATGAGCTATAGAATAATCAGCCCCTTCATTTTGTCTTTTTTCTGTTTCAATTTATATTGATATATTTTGTTTTTATATTACTTACATTTTCCAATATATTCCTTCTCTTCTGCTTCTCCTGGCAAACCATTTCATGTAACAAAGAAAAAAGATTGCAGAAAAACAGTTCATCAAAATTAACCAATATATTAGGAGGGAAGGGGGTAATAAGTATTTATTAAGTACCTACTAGGGTAGCTAGGTGGTACAGTAGATAGAACACCAGCCTGGATTCAGGAAGACCTGAGTTCAAATTCAGCCTCAGTCTCTAGTTGTGTGGCTCTAGGCAAGTCATTTAATCCTGTTTGCCTCAGTTTCCCCCTCTACAAAATGAGCTGGAGAAGGAAATGGCAAATCACTCTTGTATCTTTGACAAGAAAACCACAAATGGGGTCACAAAGAGTTGGACACAACTGAACAACAACAACAAAGTACCTACTATGTGCCAGGCAATGTGCTAAGTCTTTACAAATATTATTTTATTTGATCCTCACAGCAACCCTGGCAAATAGGGACAATTAGTATCCCCTTTTACAGTTGAGGCTGACCAGGGTAAAGTGACTTGCCTAGGGTCACATTGCTAGTAAGTATCTGAGGTTGTGTTTGAACTCAGGTCTTCCTGACTCTAGGCTTGGTGCTCTATCTGCTCTGCCACCGGCTGCAAAGACATAGCAGCCAAATATAACAACACACGCACACACACACACACACACTCACACACGTGCTCGTGTGAGCATACGGTTCCACTATCATAGTTCACCCCCTCTGCAAAGAAGGGAGGGAGGTGAACTCATAACTCTTCCTTGGGGCTAAGTTTGGTCTTTGTAATTTCACTGCATTTAGTTTCAGGGTTTTTGTTTTAGGGTGGGGTTTTTTGTTATTGTTTACATTATTACATAGACACATTGTGTCTATTGTTTTCCACATTTTGCTTACTCCCCTTTGTTATCAGTACATATCAGTATTCTCATGGTTCTCTGTATTCTTCATACTCACCCAGTCTTACTACATAGTAAGACTTCGTCATATTCATGTGCCCCCATTTTGTTTAGCCATTGCTCAATCAATGGGCGTCTACTTTGTTTCCAGTTTCTTGCTATCACAAACAGCAGAGGGAGGTTCTAAGTGCCCAGAAAGTAGTAAGTCATGGGATGATAAATCAAGAACAGGAAAGGACTCAAAGGCACTTAGTCTAACTCCATTTTGCAGATGAAACTTAAAGAGATTCAGTGAATTGTCCAAGGTCACACCATCCTCTGACCTCAAATCCAGCAATCTTTCCTTTGAATTGCTCTAATCTAGCAGCCAAGAACTACCAGGAATTGGGGAGAAAATCAGTCTAAGGCACTCAGGGGATGCAGAGGGCAGCAAGGGACATGACCATTGTGTGTGTCTGTTGGTTTTATCCCAAACTCTAAGAATCCTTTGTTCCAGGACCTGAACAAACACACAATGGCTCCCAAGAGCAAATCTCATCTCCTACAAGCTCCCAAAGAGCAGCCTGCTGAGTTGGGGCCATTAACTATCTGCTAGCAAAACTTTTGCTGAGCTGAGAGGAAAGTGAATTGTGAGCTCAGAGAAACCCCTTATATAGAGAAATTTCAGCCTGCTAATGAAAATGGTCCTGAAGATTGCTATAGGTAAGATGTTAGCTCTGGTTTTCTAAGGTATGATTGGGGATGGGGTGGGGAGGGGTAGGTAGAAGAAGGTCTCAGGCTCAGTAAAATCATGAGTGTTTCCAGAACCACAGTTGGGTACATCCCTGGGCTATTCACTTTTTGAATCTACACTGATGCAATTAAAAATTCTTTGCCCTTTGTTCTCCCTGATTCCCTGGTCACAGCATCGAAACCAAAGGAAACACCTATTTGCAGTGCTAGAGACAAATGGACAGTTTCCTCATCTACAAAATAAGAGGTTTGGTTAGATGATGTCTAAAGTCCCTCCCTCTGAAATATCTTGATTTCTGAACACAGGGTTCCCATAACACTTAGGGCCCAAGATGATTCAGAAAAATCTCAATGTAAACAGTTGTCATTGAAGCTTAAAATGAATGAGAGTCGAAATTCTGGGAATGAAAGAGACTGGCTCCAAGGAGGAGTTGATGTCCTAGAAAGGTGATTTGGTTCAAAGCCCTAAGATTCTGGATAGGATTTTTCATTTTGCTAACCCAAGACTTCTGGCCCATCCTTACTTCTGTTGCCTATGTGTGCTTCTGGGTTAGGGCAGACCAGTCATGATGGGTGATGAGGTAGTGTCTTGAGGTCACTGCAATTTTAGGTGTCTGGGGCTGGTAGAAGGTACACAGTTAAAGAATCTTAGGAAGCCTTAAAGAGAATGATAATGTCTAAAGTGAAGAAATTGAATTGCTCTAATGTACTCTATCCCACTTAGGTAACACCTAGAATATTATGTTCAGTTTTGAGGGTCATGTTAGAAAGGACATTGCAAACTAATTTTTCAAGTCTCATTGATTCTATGACATTTATTCCAGATGTCTCCTTCTCTTCACTCACCCTTAGTTCAAGACTTCATCACTTCTTGCTTAGAAAGCTAGGGAGCACAGTAGAGAAAGTGGTAGGGAGTGAGGAAGAACTGAGTTCTCAGACACTTTCTAGCTGTGTGAACCTGGGCAAGTCACTTAAATGCTGTCTGCCTCAGTTTCCTCATCTGTAAAGTGGAGATAAAAATAGTAACTGTTCCCCAGGGTTCTTTGAGGCTCAAATGAGATAATATTTATAAGGTGTTTTGCAAATCTTAAAGTACTATTGTTGTCCAGCAGTTCCATCATGTCTGACACTTTGTGAACACATAGACCCCAAAGATACTGGAGTGGCTTGCCATTTTCTTCTCCAGTGTGTCCCCATTTTACAGATGAAGAACTGGCAAATACTATTAGACTATTATAATAGCCTCCTATTTGGTCGTTCTGCCTCTGGTCTTCCCCCCCTCCCCAACTCATCCTCCACACAACTGCCAAACCGATAGTCCCAAAATACTGGGGTGATTAATCAATGCCCTGCTCAAGAGGATTTAATGGCTCCCTATTACCTCTAAAATTAAATGCAAATGCATCAATTTGGTATTTAAATCTTTTTATGACCTGACTCTTGCTTCCTTTTCAAGATGATCACGCAGTACTCCCCCCTCATGCAGTCTACATTCCAGCCCTTTGCTTTCTTCTTTCTTTAACCTGCTCTTCTTTCTTCATTCCCTCTCATGCATGCTTTTGCAGGGGCTGTATCCCAAGCTTGGAATTTTTGCATTCTGCCTCTTGTAACCCCCAAGCTCCCTTCAAGGCTATGTTCCAATGCTACATCCTCCAAGAGGCCTGTTCCAGTTCTCTGACTTTTGTGTTTCCTTTGCTCTCCCTTCCTGAAACCACACTGAACTTACTCTGCATGTGTCTCATGCTTCTTTATCTATAAGCTCATTAATGTATTTTATATGTCTTGCTTAGGTGCATGTTGTATATATTAAGACCAAACTAAATAACATATTTAAAGCACTTTGCAAAACTTGAAAGTTTTATGTAATTGCTATGATCATCATCATCATCATCATCATTATATTTATTATTTTGTGTTTATATATGTTTGCATTATTTTATATACACATATTTGTTGCATAACCTTAAATATATTTATGTATAAAGTACATCTTGTCTCCTCCAACAGAATGTAAACGCCTTGAGGGCAGGGACTGTTTTGTTTTATCTTTGTATCCCCAGCACCCAGTGAAATATCTTATCTCCAGTTCCTAGCACAAGGACTGGCACATAGTAGGTGCTTTAAAATGGGCATTGATTGATTTAGTGAATGATACCCGGTTCATTGGTTGCCATGGACACACTTCCAGAGAAATGGTGTAGCCAGAATGGTGAGGGAAATTCCATGCAGGGATTGACTGAAGGAATGTTTAGCATGGAGAAGACTCAAGACTGGGCAGCAGGGAGTGGAGATGAGAGTTATCTTCAACATTGGAGGGCCATCTAGTAGGAGGGGGATTCACTGGGTTTTGCTTGGCCCCAATGTGCAGAATCAATTGTAATGGGTTGTAGGGAAGTAGATTTAGTTTCAATAGAAGGAAAAGCTTCCAAACCATTGGAACTGATCCAAATCAAATGGACTGCATTGGGAAATAGTGAAGTCTTTATCACTGGGGTCTTCATTTGGAAGCTGAATGGTATCTTTTGGGGGATGTGGTAAAGGGAAATCTTGTTGAGGTCTGGGTTGGAATAGGTGGACTCCAACATCCCTTCCATCCCTAAAGCTCTGATTCTATGAAGCTCTTATTCCCAGATTTCAGAGGTCCATGGGTACAGCCCTGACTTATCCTGTCCCCTCACTTTTCAGATTTCACTTTTTCTAGAATCCCTTCTGCGGGAGAAGGAGGATGGGCAGGGATCCTCTGTTTTGCAGAGGTGCGCTTTGTTCCAAGAGATTCTGCTGTATTGAGAGATGTTATGGAGGCGATGGGAGCAGCTGTACTCAAAGTCTCAGAAAGCCAGCTGGAGTTTTCCTGGGTCTCTCCTTGGGGGAGTTACTGAAACCCACTTTCCTTCCAGACTCCCAGAAGCCTGGCTGCTTCATGGGAACAGGCCTGCTGGGGAGAAGTTCTTGTTCTTGGCAGGAAGTACAAGGAGATCAACCTCCCCCACAATCATTTCTGAGTACTTAGAGCTTCTGGGCTCCCAGGAAACTGTGAGAACAAGGCAGCCCATGCAATGTAACACCTGCCATCAAACAGTGCCACATCCTGTTAGACTGAAAAGTTGGTTGGAAATACTGGACACATTAGCTCTGGAATCAGGGGACCTAGGGTTCAAATTCTGCACAACCAATATGACTGAGGTCACCTGACCTCTCTGGGCCTCCTTTTCCTCATCTGTAAAATGAGGGGAGGAGTGTTTTGACTTGATGGCCCCTGGGTCATATCTAGCTCTTCATCCATGAATCAGGCCTCTGACACTTGGCACCTGTGTGATCTGGGGCAAACCTCTTCCTCTCTCTGGACCTCAGTTTCCTTGTTTGCAAAAAGAGGAAGTTGAGCTGGATGGCCTCCGAAGTCTCTTTCACCTCTAGATCCACTAATCCTGTCTCAGTTCCCTTATCCATATAATAAAGGGGGAGGGTGTATCCAACTACATGGACTCTGAGGTCCCTTCCATCAATAAATCTTCGATCCTGTGGTGCTTTCGTTCCTGTGACTCATTGGAGTGTCAGTCGAGAGGAGAACATTCATGACAATTATTCACATTTATAGTTCTCACTCTATGAACTCACAAGGATGTCGAACTCACACACACCCCCTGGGCAGCTGTTCTTCCTAACCCCCGGGGACCAGAGGGATTCAGTGGAAAGCATGTTGGATTGATGGTCAAGCAATCACCCAACAAGTGTTTACTAGGCACTGGCTGCGTGTCCAGTGCTGCATCAGGCACAGGAATAAGGAGGTCTGAATCCTGGGTTCACTTCTGCTCCAAAACCATCATGTGGAGCAATTCCCTTGACTTCTCTGGGATCCAGGGTCCTCAGCTGTTCCATTCTGCTCTGGCAGGACTGGTACTTGAGGGAGGTTATTTTAATGATGATGATGATGGTAAGAGCTGCTAGCATTTATGCAGCACTTTAAGATTTAAAAAATAATTTACATGTGTTAACTTATTTGTTCATCACAACAACTCTGGAAAGGAGGTGCGATTTTTATACCCCTTTTATGGATGGGGAAACTGAGACTGAAAAAGATGAGGTAGTTTGCCCAGGGTCATATAGCTGATAAATGTGAGAGGCAAGATTTGAACTCAGGTCTTCCTGACTCCCAGGCTAACCCTCCTTCCGGTTCATCACTTACCTGCTCAGCTACTACCACCCATTTCTTTTCTACTAAAGAACCAGCCAGACTAGTGATGCATAAAGCAATAAGGTCTTCATTTTTATGTGTTTTCAGTCTGACAGTCCTTGGTGTGTTCCAGCCACACCAAGAGGATGAAGGGGTCAAAGACTGTCCCATGGAGAGGCTGCTCTTATAACTTGGCACATCTAGCTTCATGCTTTCTCTTACACTTCTCGTTTGTATTGGAGGTGAGCACAGGAGGAGGGGGGAGGTGACTTGTATCTTCAGTGACAGGCAGCTTGCCTTGTGAATAGAAACTCCCTGACAATGTCACACCAGAGGGCAGTACACTGACATAACCATGTCAAGGTAGTGCTATGACAGCTGGAAAGTATGTATATCCACATGGGTTGTCTAAATGTACAGACATGTGGTTCACAGGAAGATAGAGATGGATATCTCTGGGATCACATCCACCTCACTTTAAGAAAAACCAATTCTTGCCTAGAGGGGAGAAGAAGCCATGAGGTTGACTACTCTGTTCATCTCTAAGAGAGGAGAGTACTGGACTAGAGTAATATCACTCTGTCCCCTTAAATATTAATGTTTCTAGGGGTGTGATTTTTTTCTAGGTCCAAAAGCAATAAAGCTGCTACCTTATCTGGTTGGTATCCCTTTAAGGAGAAGGATACTCAGTATGCAAACTTGACTTCTTCCTACCAATGGCATTTACACAAAGCAGGGGTGGGCATCTCTAGTTGTCCTGATTGATATCTGGCCACTGGACCCAGATGGCTCTGGAGGAGGAAGTGAGGCTGGTGACTCTGCATAGCCCTGCTTCACTTAACTCCAATTCACTTGCAAGTCATGGCATTATCTTCCTGACGTCATGGTCCTCTTTGAGAACGAAGGACAAACAATGACAGTTACACAAAGATCATCCAAAATGGTGAATGATAAACAAACCTATTTATACAAGTAGATAGCAAGCAGAAATCAGAGAAATTCTACAGATTAGAATGTACCAGAATACACACAAAAGTGAATGAGCTCTTTCTCTCTCTCTCCTCTCTCTGTTTCTCTCTCTCCTTTCTCTGTCTCTGTCTCTGTCCTCTGTGTCTGTTTCTGTCTCTCTCTCTCTCTCTGTCTCTCTGTCTCTCTCTCTCCTCTCTCTGTCTCTCTGTCTCTCTGTCAGAGGACTTCCCATCCCCTCACTGGGCTTGGTGGGGAGTCAAATTACACACAGGTGAGAACCATGAATCCTTAGGAAAGGGGTGAGATTTCATGCAGACATACAGCATAGTGAAAGATAAAGAGCTTTGGCCTTTTACTTACAGAACCCAAGTTCGAATCCTGGCTCTCCTAGTTGCTGCTTTTGTGACCTTGAGCTAGTTCACATCTCTGGGCATCAGTTTCCCCATTTGTAAAGTGAAAGGGTTGAACTAGATGGCCTTGAAGTCGTTTCCAGCTCTAGAGCAGGAAGGTGTCAAAGACTGGCCAGGGGAAGCCTGTGCTGTCTAAGTATGGGGCATGGAAAATCCCAGAAATTTCCGGAAAAGGGCGGAGAGAGTGAGGGCATAGGCAAGGGGAGCATGTGCGTAGGGCAGAGGAAGCTGGTGAAAGAAAGAGTACGTTCAGTCAGAGAGGTTTTTGAAGCTTCACATGGTCTGTAAAACAGTGCTTGAAGTTGCTTCCAGCTTTGGTGAAGGACCAGATTCAGAGTTGGGAGGGATTTCCAGGGCCAGCAAGTCCAACTTTCTTATCTGACTGAGAAACAGATGCCCAGGGAGGTGAAGTAATTTATCCAATTCATTACACAATTTACTGCTGTCCCCCACACCTGGAACACTCTCCCTCCTCAACTCCACCTACTGACCTCCCTGGCTTCCTTTTGATCCTCACTAAAATCCCACCTGCTACAGGAAACCTTCCCCAACTCCTCTTGACTCCAGTGCCTCCCCTCTGATCATTATTTCCTATATATCATATCATATCATATCATATCATATCATATCATATCATATCATATCATATCATATCATATCTATCTATCCATCCATCCACCCATCTGTCCATCTATCTATCTATCTCCCTGTCTGTCTGTCTGTCCATCCGTCCATCCGTCCATCGAAGCTGACTTCCTTCAGAACTAAAAGAGTCCTTTGAGGCAGTCTAGTCCAACCTATACTTGAACAAGAGTCTTCTCTATAATATACACAGTATCATCCACCTCAAGCACCATCTTCCATCTGAAGCCTTTCCTCATCGCCTCAGCTGCTGCACAATTATCTTGAATCTATTTTTATATATACCCACCTATGTTTATATTGTCTTCCTTGTTTTGATTGTAAGCCCCTTGAGGGCAGGGACTGTTTAGCTTTTATCTTTATATTCCCAATGCTTACAACAATGCCTGGCACACAGTAGGTGCTTAATAAATGCTTGCTGATTAATGAATATTTATGTTGCTTCTTTATATATATTTTTTGATATCAGACTTTTATCAGAGATGTTTTATTCACTTAGTTGCCATACACTTCCTAGCTGTGTGACCCTGTGCAAGTCACTTAACCTCATTTTCCTTATCTATAAAAGGGGGATAATAATAGGCACTTACTAGCTGCATGACCCTGTGCAAATCACTTAATGTGTTTGCCTCAGTTTCCTCCCTCTCTGTCACCTGAGCTTCCCTTGCTAAGGTTGCCTTTCTTGTACTTTTTCCCTATCTTGTATCTATTGAATGATTTACTGGTTGTCTCCCCCATTAGAATGTGAGCTTCTTCAGTCATCAGAACTATTTGATACTGGCGAAGAAACAGAGTGGTGGATCAGTGGAATAGGTTAGGTACACAAGATGCAGTAGCCAATGACTATGGTAATCTACTCTTTGATAAACCCAAAGAGCCAAGCTTCTGGGTTAACAGTTCACTATTTCACAAAAACTGCTGGGAAAATTGGAAAATTGTATGGCAGAAACTGGGCATAGACCAGTATCTTACACCATATGCCAAAATAAAGTCAAAATGGGTTCATGATTTAGGAATAAAGGCTGAAACTATAAGCAATTTGGGAGAGCAAGGAATAATTTACTTGTCAGATTTATGGGAAAGAGAAGAATTCATGACCCAACAAGAGATAGAGAGCACTACAAAATGCAAAATGGATAATTTTGATTATGTCAAATTGAAAAGTTTTTGTATAAACAAAGCCAATGAAACCAAGATTAGGAGGGAAGCAGAAAATTGGGAAAAAATATTTACAACCAGTATCTCATATCTAAAATATACAGGGAACTGAACCAAATGTATAGGAATACAAGTCATTCTTCAATTGAGAAATGGTCAAAGGATATGAACAAACAGTTTTCAGAGGAAGAAATTAAAGATATTTATAGTCATATGAAAAATGCTCTAAATCACTATTGATTAGAGAAATGTAAATCAAAACAACACTTAGGTACCACATGTCTCCTGTCAGACTGGCTAACACGATAAAACAGGAAAATGATAAATGCTGGAGAGGATGTGGGAAAATTGGAACATTGCTACATTATTGGTGGAGTTGTGAACTGATCCAGCCATTCTGGAGAGCAATATGGAACTATGCCCAAAGGGCAACAAAATGTGCATACCCTTTGACTCAGCAATAGCACTTCTAGGGCTACATCCCAAAGAGATCAGACAAGTGGGAAAGGGACCCATATGTACAAAAATATTTATAGCAGCTCTTTTTGTGGTGGCAAAGAATTGGAAATCAAGGGGATGCCCATCAATTGGGGAATGGCTAAACAAATTGTGGTATATGAATGTAATGGAATACTATTGTGCTATAAGAAATGAGGGGCAGATGGACTTCATTATAACCTGGAATGACTTATATGAACTGATGCTGAGTGAGGGGAGCAGAACCAGGAGATCATTATACAGGATTACAGACACAGGGTATCTGTAAGGACTAACTTTGATAGACTTGACTCCTCTCATCAATGCAAGGTTCAAAGACAGCCCCAAAAGGCTCATGATGGGAAAAGCTATGCACATTCAGAGAAAGAATTATGGCGTCTGAATGCAGATTGAGGCAAACTATTACCTCTCTTTTTTTTCCTTCTTTTTTGGTTTCGTTTCTCCTTTCTCATGATTCATTCCATTGGTTCTAATTCTTCTTTACAACTGGACTATTATGGAAATAAGTTCAATGTGAAGGTAAATATAGAACCTACATTGGATTACATGCCATCTTGGTGGGGAGGGGGGAGGAGAGCAAGGGAGACAATAGCTCGGAACCCAGAAACCTGTGGAACTGAAAGTTGTGAACTAAAAATAAAAAAAAATAAATTTATAAAATTAAAAAATAGATTGTGAGCTTCCTGAGAGCAGGGACTTTTTTTTTTCCTCTTTCTATCTCCAGTCCTTTCCACAGTCTGGCATGCAGTAGACACTTAATCAATGCTCATTGATAGATTGGCTGGTTGGGCTTGGCTGAGCTCAAGTTAAATCCCTCCATATGCGTTCTTTGGCTTGAAAAGCATATTTAAGCCTGTAGGCAGGCAGGTGGCTTGGCTGTATCAGAAGCCCCCATCTACATAGAGTTGATTTCAAGCGCTGATCACCAGGAAGTGGGGGAGATTTCATGCAGGCCTGCAGCATAGTTGAGTGCAATGAGCTTTCTAAATCCCTGGGTTTGGTTACTGACAGGGGCAGGGGGACTATGCAAAAGTAGCCATAACAATTTGCCATCTAGAGCCCCCCCTCCTTCTCTTTACTTCCATGTAATCAGTCATTTGATCAAAAAACATGTATTAAGCATCTAGTATGTGCCAGGAAAGGTAGCTAGGTGGCAAAGTGGATAGAGTGCCAGGTCTGGAGTCAGTAGTTCGTGAATTCAAATCTGGCCTCAGATATTTACTAGCCTTGTGACCTTAGACAAGTCACTTAACCCTGTTTACCTCAGTTTCCTCATTTGTAAAATGAGCTGGAGAAGTAAATGGCAACCCACTTCAGTATCTTTGCCATCCTAAAGGGGGTCGTGAAGAGTCAGACCCAACTAATCCACTAAGTAACAACAAAACAATGTGTGCCAGGCATGGTGCTAAGCACGTGGGATACAAAGAAAGCAAAAGACCATCTATGTGACCTTCAGCAAATCCTGTCTCTTCAATAGCATCATTTTCTTCCCCTCTCAAATGAGGGGTTGGCATCCAGTGATCTCTAAAGTCCCGTCCAGCTCTGACATTCTGTGACTTTGTGGTCAGAGCAGTATCTCATCTGGAGTTTGAGGACTGATCGTCAAGGCAGCTCGGCTTTTTCTGAACCATCTCATCCGTTGGATGCTTCCATATGCATATGGAGCAGGGTCCCGAGGAAGGCCCCCAGATTCTCTCCAGCCTTTTGTCCCTCGTGAAGCTCCACTGTGAATCTGCTTCTGGTGTGGCTCTCAGTCTGGTCACAATAACCTGCTTGCCACCCAAAGCCAGAGCACATCTCAAATTAGGAAAAAATCAAAGCCAGCCACTTCAGACCGTGCTTAGGCAGCAGGAAGCCAAGTAGCGACAGAACCACTCACCAAAGCCAAAATTAACAAGCTTCTTGGGCTGGGTGTTTTAATTTAAAATGCTGGGGAATTATTTCCTTCATTTGTATACTTCTTAGTAATTACTCTCCCCCCCCCCCCATCTATCTGTGTTGAGACTTAATCTACAGCTGCTTTAATATATGGCTTCAGCTGTTTAGAGCTGCGGATACTCAGTGGCTGGGGGTCTGAGGAAGAGTGCTGAAGGAAGGTTGCTGAAACCCTCTTCCTTGCCCAAATATTCTGGGTACTAGGCAGATATCTTAGGAGATTGTCTGCCCATCCTACCTGGCGCTTGAAGGGATGGGATAAGTGCGTGAACATAAGCAAGCAGAGTGTAAGCTCCCGGAGGGCGGAGACTCATTTCATTTTTCTCTTCGTATTCCCGGAAAACATGTAAGAGACTTCCTGATGGAAAGTGGAAAGAATATTGCCCGGAATCAAGAGTGTTTGTGGGTTAATCCCTTGAATGCTACTAAACACTGGATTTTCTGGATGGGGGAATGAAAAAGCCTGTATAAAGTATTTATTTAGGGACAGCTAGGTGGCTCTGTTGATAGAGCCCAAGTCTGGAGTATGGAAGACCTGAGTTCCAATCTAGATTCAGACGTTTACTAGCTATGTGACCCTGGGCGAGTCATTTAATCTTTGCCTGCCTCAGTTTCCTCGTCTGTAAAATGGGGGTAATAATAGTAGCCCCTGACTCTCAGGGTTGTTATGAGGATCCAATGAGATAACATTCATAACATGCTGAGCTCAGCGCCTGGCGCATAGTAGGTGTTATAGGAATGGCGATGATTCTATATCGTGTTACACGCCATCTTGGGGAAGAGCGGGGAGGAGAAGGAGAGGGAGAAAATTTGAAACTCAAAAACTTGTGGAACTGAGTGTTGTAAACTAAAACTAAAAAATAAATTTTAAAAATGCGGCTGAGGGTGATACACCGGGCACTGTGCTAAGTTCTGGACACTTACAGACAGACGGAGACGAGACTTCAAGGAGTTTGCATTCTGTTA
This sequence comes from Trichosurus vulpecula, assembly GCF_011100635.1. Lineage (NCBI taxonomy): Eukaryota > Metazoa > Chordata > Mammalia > Diprotodontia > Phalangeridae > Trichosurus > Trichosurus vulpecula. The sequence continues at coordinate 23,080,670 of NC_050573.1, read as the reverse complement.
GAGGGAGACACCAGGTAGAACACTAGTCAGGGAGAGGTGTTGTGGAGAGAGGTCAGAGAGAATGGGGATGACAGCAATATGACTGAGTCTGAAAAAAGGACCAATCTCCCCGCAGGGCCGAGCACGACGTCTGGCGCATAGTAGGCACCTACTGAATGCCTGTTGATTGGCTGATTCATGGGAGTTGGCTTATATCTCTCCTTCCCGTGGGAGAGACGTGGAATGGGACAGCCTGCCTACAGGCCCTCTCCTTTGGCTAAAAGGGAGCTAGACGGATTGGGGTCCTTCCTTTAAACATCCTGGCATGGCGTTTTAGTTCCTTGATGAACTCAAGTAGCCATAGGCTCGTATATTTAGAATTGAAAGGGCCCTGAAAAGTCATTTAGTCCAATTCTGTCATTTTATAGGTGTAGAAACAACGCCAGGAGTTAAGAACTGGAGCCAAGGTCCTCTGACCCTAATCGGGCGCTTAGAAAATCATGGGTCTAAAGCTAGAAGGAACCTTCCAGACCCTACGGTCCAATCCACTCATTCTACCCATGAGAACAGTGAGACCTACAACAGTTAAGTGACTTGCCCAAGGTCACACAGCTGAGGCTGGATTTGAACTCAGGTCCTCATGACTCCAGGGCTGGTTCTCTATATACTGTGCAATGTGTCTGCCTGAGATATTTGGCTTTTCTTAAGATCCCACTACTGTCAGTATTAAAATATTACTATGTTATATTTCAATGTAATGTGATAAGATTTACAATGTAATACTCTAACATTGGTATATTAAAATTAAATTATAATTATAAAATAGTAATACTATTTTATTAAATATGTAAGAGGCCTCATGATAGGAAGTGGAAAGAATATTGCCCAGAAGACCTGAAGTCTAGTTTTAGCTCAGCTGCTGACTCACTACATGATCATGGACTGTTTCTTCTCTGCAAAATGATGGGAAAGGGTGGGTAGATGAAATGACTTCTAAAGTCCATGTCCGAGTTCTAATATGGCATGGTCTAAGGTTCTTCCCAGCTCTGACATTCTCGACTCTAAGGCTTTTCTTACCTCTAATATTCTCTGTTCTAAGATCCCTCCTTTTCTGAGTTCCAAGTTCTAATACACTAAACTAAGAGCAGGGAACTTGTGACCTCGAGGCCACAATGTGGCCCTCTACGTCTCAAGTGCAGCCCCTTAACTGAATCCAAACTTCACAGCACAAATACCTTTAATAAAAGGATTTATTCTGTAAAACTTGGACTCAGTCAAAAGGCTACGCCCAAGGACTTAGAAGGCCACATGTGGCCACAGGTTCTCCACCCCAGCCCTAAACTCTAATGCTCTTCCCAGCTCTAATATTCTTCGTTTTAAGGTCCCTCCTTTTAAGTGTTCTGAGTTCTTGCATTATCTGTTCTATATTCCCAGGTTCCTTCCAGTTCCAACATCCTATGTTCTAAGACCCCCTTTGCCTCTGACATTCTATGTTCTAAGGGCCTTTCCAGTCCTGATATCCTGTGATATAAGGTCACTGACAACTGGCAGTTTATGTTCTAAGCTCCTTTCTAACTTTGACCCAACATTCAATGTTCTAGGTTCTAACACTCTTCATTTTAATATTCCTTCCAGTTATGGCATTGAGGGATTTCCAGGTCTTAGAGAAGCAGAGCCAACCTTTGGAAGTAATCCCAGCCTCCAGAATCTGGCCCCCATTGGCTCACTGCAGGGTGGCTGGTAGCTGCTGTCAGCAGCCAGGTACCTAATATTAAAGTGTGCCTCGTTAGCAACACCCCCTGTAGCATCAGGGATGGACTGACCATTGCTCAGCTCCAAGGGGAATCACCTCCAGACAGCCTTTCCTATGGCTCATAGGCCTGCTTGACCCACTCAGGTTTGGGGGAGATAAACATGTTCAAGACCCAGAATCCCTTGATGACGGCAGGGCTGTGCTCAGGACTATGAAAGGAATCGCTCTTGTTCCAGCTTAAGTCTGCTTGTCTCACCTGTGAGATGAATCTGGAGCATAATGGGTGATGAATGGGAGTTATTTCTAAAGTATTGGAAAATATTGGGCTCCCCCGCCCCTCGGCAGATTCACACCTCGTGGCTAAAAGATACATCTTGCACCAGCTCCCAGCTCCCATCCATCTCTTCCTCTAAGCCAGGTGCCCATGGCAGGGGGACCATCAATCTTGCCATCAATGGCCGCTCTCTCACCCTGAGACCCTCGCTGTTGGCACGCTTTTGTGGTGTAATGATAGCAAAACAGCCGAGGGGGAGCAGGAGGCTGGCTGTGGAACACTGAGGGAAGAAGACTGAGAATTAAATCTGTTGCATCTCGTTATCATTCAGGTGACGACAGGAACATTTGTCCCCTGCCTTCTCTGCCTCCTCTGCCTTCCATGAAAGGCAGGCAGTGTGGTATGAATGGGAAGGCTGATGAACCGAGAGTCTCAGGGCCAGAAGACCTGGGTTTGAATCCTGTCTCTGACACATACTGGTTGTGTGACCCTGGACAAGTTACTTAACTTTTTGGTAGCCCAGATAACTCCAAGCTATAAGATGTTTGTATTTGCTGATTTGCTTTAGTAGAGGGAGGTGTGGAGGAGTGAGATCTGGGGTGCAAATTCTTCTCTCCTTCCTAATTCCATAAAGGAAGACAATGTGGTAGAGTGGGCAAGGCAGCTAGACCTGATAGAAAACCTGGGTTCAGATCCTACCACTGACACTTGTTTGTGTCTGTGGGCAAATCTTTGAGATACACACAAGTTACACACAGATTGGATAGAAGGTAGCTCAGAGAGAGGGTGTTAGGAGTGACGCTGACCAGGAAAGGACTCCTGGGGGTGCCATAGTGCATAGAATGCTGGGCCTGGAGTCAGGAAGAATCATTCATCTTCTTGAGGCCTGGAGTCCTGAGTTCAAATCTAACCTCAGACACTAGCTGGGTGATCCTGGGCAAGTCACTTTTAACCCTGCTTGCCTCAGTTTCCTTATCTGTAAAATGAGCTGGAGAAGTAAATGACAAACCACTCCAGTATCTTTGCCAAGAAAACCCCAAGTGGGATAAAGGAGAGTTGGACACGGCTGAAATAAGTGGACAACCACCACTCCAGGATTGAATTTAGGCTCTGTATGAGTCCAGAAGCTGAGACAGAAGGGAGAACTCCCTTCCTTCTCTTGCTACAAATGACATACTGAGCTTGGAGTCTGGGGTGTTTGTGGCATTTCCACCCTGCTATGGGTTCAAACAGCAATGAGAACTGGCCTATCAGATTGTGTTTCACAAAAATGCTCTGAATCGGCACACGGGCTTACCTCAGGCTCTTATTTCAGAACGAGAAGAATGAGGTAGGTGAGTATGTCCAGGGACAGAACTGAGCAGCCTAATGCTTGGCAGTATAACATCACGGGAAAAGACCAGAATTTGGGATGGAGAAGGCAAAATGTTCACTTTGAAGACTTTAACAGTTTGGGGGCAAGTAGGTGGATAGAGCACCAGCCCTGGAGTCAGGAGGACCTGAGTTCAAATCTTGCCTCAGATACTTACTGTGTGACCCTGGGCAAGTCACTTAACCCCAATGGCCAACAAAACAAAAAGACAGTTTTGATTTGCAAAGATTAGTTTGTGATTGGAAAGAATTTTTGCTTGTTCTTTTCCCCAAAACTGTTAATGAAAATACAAACATAGCAACTCTCCAAAAGAAACTAGATGTTTGTCTCCCATAGCCCAGCACTGGCTTCAGCTCCAACTGGCTGGGGATTGGGTGGGGCACTAGTGCCCAGGGAGCCAGCCAAGTCCTTTTCCTTTTCTTTTCCTAGTGAAATGAAAGAGGTTGTCAAATGTGACTCCCAAGAAGAGTCCTAGGGAGGGCAATGGGATGAGGAAACGCTCTGGTGCTTGGGTTGTTATATCTCCTTCTCACAGTCTTTTCAGAAAAAGGTGAATATGTATATGGAGAGGGAGCACTCTGGACTGAGTCAGGCAGGCGCAGGTGAGATGCCTGCTAGCTTCGGGAGCAGAGTAAGCCGCTTTACCTCTCCATGTCTCCATCTCCTTCTTTTCTAAAATAGGATGATAATATCTGTAGCATCTATTACCTGGTGCTCTTGCGAGACACAATTGTTGAATCGCACTGGTTCATAGAGACATGGGATGGGAGGTGGAGGGAGGGACCTTAGAGATCCTTTGTCCAACTCCTTCAATTTATAGAAAAGGAGACTGATGTCCAGAGGGGGAAAGTAATACCCAAGGTCACACAGAAAGTTGTGGAAAAGCTGGGAAGGAACCCAATTCCTCTGAATGTCAACTATGTTGTTTATCTTTTTATAGTGATTGTGCCCATTAATTCCTTCATGTATCTATCTGCCCATTTGTTAGTAGGCAGATAATTAATAAATTTATTATTAATAAACTCGTTAAGTGTTTTTTTAAGTTGGAAACTTTGAAGTGCTATGAAAATGCCAGTTAGCGTGGCTCTGGTAGATCAGATTTGAAGGAGGCAGGGGGATACAGATCAACAGATCCCAAGAGGTCAAATCCATTTAGCCTGGCATTCAGGGTCCTTCACTTTAGCCTCAACTTATCATTCTAGTCTTATCTCCTACTCTTCCACAATATGAATGTTCTGCTCTAGCTCAGTCTAATGAATTTCCCCAAATATGTCTGATTCTTTCTCACAGTGGTTAAAGGCTCATAGATAGGAATGATGGCTTCCCATTGCCTGAAATGATCCCATCCCTCATCTTTGACTTCTTCTTTGCCTCTCATGATTCTTCCCATTCTCCAAATTTACATCTTGCCTTCTTCATGAGGCATTCCTTAACCATTCCAGCTTACAATGATCTTGCCTTGTGTTGAGTTTACCATATACAGACAGACAGAATTTAAGCCCCTTGAGGGCAAGAACTGTTTTGCTTTCGCCATTTTAAACCTCACACCCAGCATAGTACCCTCCTGACCTCTGCCTCCTGTCTTTCCTGGTTTCCTTCAACACTCAGCTCCATTTTCATCTTCTGTGAGAGGTCTTTCTAGATTCTCCCCTTGCTCTCATCCCCCAATGCTAGTGTCTTCTCTTTGCGATTACCTCCCATCTATTCTCACTGTTTTTACATCGAATAAGTTTTGTATTTACATAATTGTTTGCAGGTTATCTTCCCCATTAGAATCTGAGGCCAAGGACCATGCTTTTGTCCTTCTTTGTATTCACAATGCTTAGCATGGTGCCTAGCATGTAGAAATCAATTAGTAAATGCTTGATGATAGATAGATAGATAGATAGATAGATACATACATACATACATACATACATAGATGCATAGATGCATAGATAGATGGACGGACAGACAGACAGATAGATGGATGGATAGATGGATGGACAGATGGATGGGTGGGTGGATGGATGGATAGATAAATAGATAGATGAATAGATAAATGTTATTGTTTGTCCTTCATTTTTGAAGAGAACCAATGACATTATGGGGTGATGTCTTGACTCATGCATAAATTGGATTTAAGTGAGGCAGAGTCACACAAAATTGTCAGCCTCACTCTCTCTCTTCTAGAGTCCTCAAAATCCAGTGGCAAGACAAAAGTCAGGATGACTGGTGATGGCCCAAGATGCATTGGATAACCTTGGTGCTTTCAATGTCTGACCAAGCTCTAAGTGCTCCACAGCACCTGCTTCAGCTGCCTTCGTGGCCTTTGGATTCTTTCAATTTCTATTTTGCCCTCTGGTTCTAGAATATCAGAGCAGTTTTCCTTGATAATTTCTTGAAAGATGATGTCTAGGCTCTTTTTTTGATCATGGCTTTCAGGTAGTCCAATAATTTTTAAATTATCTGTCCTTGATCTATTTTCCAGGTCAGTGGTTTTTCCAATAAGATATTTCACATAGTCTTCCATTTTTCATTCTTTTGGTTGTGTTTTATAATTTCTTGGTTTCACATAAAGTCACTAGCTTCCACTTGCTCCATTCTAATTTTTAAGGCAGTGTTTTCTTCAGTGGTTTTTTGGACCTCCTTTTCCATTTGGCTAATTCTGCCTTTTAAGGCATTCTTCTCCTCATTTGCTTTTTGGAGCTCTTTTGCCATTTGGGTTAGTCTATTTTTAAGGTGTTATTTTCTTCAGTATCTTTTTGGGTCTCCTTTAGGAAGTCATTGACTTGTTTTTCATCATTTTCTTGCATCACTCTCATTTCTCTTCCCAATTTTTCCTCTACTTCTCTTACTTGATTTTCCAAATCCCTTTTGAGATCTTCCATGGCCTGAGACCAATTCATATTTTTCTTGGAGGCTTTTGATGTAGGCTCTTTGATTTTGTTGACTTCTTCTGGCTGTATGTTTTGATCTTCTTTGTCAACAAAGTAAGATTCTATAGTCTTAGTCCTTTTATGCTGTCTGCTCATTTTCCCAGCCAATTACTTGACTTTTGAACTCTTTGTCTGGGTATGACTGCTTCCAGAGTGGAGAGTACCTTGTCCTAAACTTCAGGGGTTTTGCTCTGCTGTTTAAAGAGTTACTTCTATTCTGAGGTAGTATCCTATTCCTCTCCTGGCCTGTGCTCTGGTATGTGAGTGCAAGCACTCCTTTCTGCCAAGTAGCTACCAGGAGGATTCCCTCTCCACAGCCAGCACAAGCTCTGCCACACCAGTGCTCCTCCTCTCCCAAGGACTGCCAACTAGGATTGCAACATAGATCTAAGCAGGGCAAACACTTGAACACTGCCTCAGCAGCAGCAAAGAGATCTCTGCACTCCCTCTCTAATCAGCCACTTGATTCCTCCCACTGTCTGTGGGCCTGGAGCTCTGGGAGCAGCTACCACAGCTGCAGCCACCCTTGCCGCCCCAGGGCTGGGGCTGGACCATGCATTTCTCTCACCCTGGTCCAACAGGTCCATTGACCTGCTAAATTGTCTTTGGCGTTTGTGGATTGTGAAGTCTGGAAACTGCCATAGTTGCCAGTGATTCAGTGCCATGAGGCCTGCTCTGCTTGGTCTTCTCTGGCCTGGTCTCTTCCAGCGTGGCCCATGCTGGGCTGCGTTCTGCCCCCAGCACGGTGCGACAGACTATTCTCAGCAACCATCCAGGCCGGACACTTGTTTTACGCTGTCATTTCATGGGTTCTGTAGCTCTAGAATTTGTTTAGAGTCATTTTTACAGGTGTATTGAGGGATTTGGGGCAGAGCTCAAGTGAGTCCCCATTTTCATGGTGCCATCTTGGCTCCACCCCCCCTTCATGGCCTTTGGAACAAATTGTTCTCAGCAGCCCATTCCACTGGTGATAGTCGTCACTTGCTTGGGGTAGACACCCCCTAACTCACTGATGGGCTTGCTTCAGGCCTGTCAGTTACCCCCAGTCTGATTTAGCCCTTCTGCCAGGATAGTTTACCAGGGTGTGGCTATTGCGCATACTATAGTTTCTTGGAGCCACAGGTGAAAGCTGATTAAAAAGTGGACCCCAAAGGTGCATGAGCATCCCTGAAAAGGGCTCAGCAAGCCCTCACACCAAAGCTGCTAGTCCTCTCCATATGCCCTAGATAGATAGGTAGAGAGATGATAGAGACAGATAGAGGATAGATGTAAAGATGGATGGAAGGGTAAATTTATAGACAGATGATGGATGGATAGATGGATGGATAGATAGTAGACAGATAAGTAGGCAGATAGATGGCAGGTAGGTAGATAGACGATGGATAGATGTGGCATTTATTCAGCACTTATTATGTGCCTGGCACTATGCTAAGCACTGGAAATACAAATGCAAGCAAAAAAAGATAGGCTTTATCTCTAGGAGAATAATATTCTGGTTGGAGAAGACAATACGTAAAAGGGGGTCAGAAGTCAGGAGGTGGGGCGGGGAGAGAGCAAAGTGGAAGAGTCCAGAGAATCAGGAGTAGAGCCAGAACAGTGATGGGCATGGATGGCCTGGGCAGTTCTTTGAATGGTGGTGCTGGGAACTGACCAATCAGAAAAGAAGAGGAAAGGGGAGACCAAAAAATGCTTGTTAACTGGAAAAATTAAAAATAAAAGAAACAAAGGAAGGAAATAAATGTTTGTTGATGTCCCTTCTAGCTCTAAATCTATGACCCCATGATTCTGTTTCTGACACTTCCTGTCTGTGTGACTCTGGGGGTATCACCTTCTCTTTATGGTCCTCAGTTTCCTCCAGTGTAAAATGAGGGGGTTGGACCAGAAGACATCCAAGGAGGGTCACTTCTAGTTCAGAATCTCTGGTCCTATGAATAGTTTATTGCTTGAATGAATGAAAGGAGGGAGGTCCTTTCCAGGCCAAGGATTCTGTTATTCTTCGGGTATTCAGAGCTGTCCATCTGCTCCCTGATGGATCCGGGCACCAGGCTTAAGTACACAAAAGCTTCAGTGTAAACAGTCTACCTTGGTTATCTAGCAGCAAGGAGCCCAGGCAGAAATGGACACTGAAATATGAATGCCTCAGTCCAGTAAAAAATTTTGGTCAAGCTACTATGAGCAATTGTCTTTATTAAACGGTATCTAACTGGAGCTGTAGGTTACTCTGGGGTGTTATTGAGAGATTCTATATTGATCGTCTTAGCGTCAGGGCAGGCAAGGCCTGATGGGGAGGGAAGTATTAGGTAGGGGTCACTGTCAGCCAGACACCAATGGCAGAAACAAATTAATTAAGTCTCGGGGGGCCATCTGGCAGGAAGGTCATAAAACACTGGGAGGATCTGTGTGCTTGGTTTTGGTGGCTTTGAGGGGAAGAGGAAAGGTAGTATAGTAGAGTGCAGAGACCTTCTGAAGTTACCTCCAATCTATCCTGTGTACATCTTGTTTTTACATAGTTATTTACATAATGTCTCCCCCTTTTAGATTGTGAGCTCCTTGAGGGAAGGGACCTGTTTTTGCCTTTCTTTCTATCAGGGTGACTGGCACCTAGTACATACTTGATAAATCTTGTTAATTGGCTAACTATTGGACTTGTAGTCAGGGGGTCTGGGTTTGAATCCTTCTTCTGCTACTTGCTAGTTGTATACATTAGTGGGGGGATCAATTATTTTATTTGAGCCTCAGTCTCCTTTTCTGGCAGATGGTGGGGATGGGGATGGAGTGGGGTATTGGCTTAGATCATAGAATAATAGATGGAGAGCTGGAAAGAGGCCATCGTATACCTTTATTGTGCAGATAAAAAGATGAGGCACAGAGGAGTCATGGGTCTAGAGCTAGACAGGTCCTTAATGGCTGTCTCATTTTACAGATCATGAAACTGGGATCCAGAAAGGCAAAGCACCTTATCAATGATAATACAATTGGTGAGTGTCAGAGGTAAGATTTGAACTCAGATATTCCTGACTCTAAGTTTCTCCCTCTTGAAGCTAAGTCATGTAGTGGATACAGGGCTGGGTCTGGAATCAGGAAATCCACCCTCACTTTCTAGCTGTGTGACCCTGGGCAAGTCACTTAACCTCTGTCTGTCCCACATTCCTTGGCTATAAAGTGGGTATCATAATAGCATCTACCTCCCAGGGTTGCTGTGAGTATCAAATGAAACAATATTTGTAAAGTGCTTAGTGTAGTATCTGACAGGCATAATAGTGCAGTCTCCCTTTCCTCAATTCTTTCTTTCTGTTGCCACCATCCCTGGATGACTGATTCTCAGCACAGTGCCTGGTACGCAGTTGGTGCTTAATAAATGCTTACTGACTGACTGATTCTGGCATCCACCTCTCCTGTTCCTATTCTTATTTACCACAGACTCTGGATCACAAGAGTTTGTTTTTCTATTGTTTGTTTACACATATAGAGAAACAGAGGGGTTTTGTGACTTTATGGTGGACAGGAAATAATGCAAAAGTCACCATTTTTTGGTTGGTGGTACATATGTACCGCAAGGTCAGAAAGTAGACGAGGGGCACAGAAGGAGGTGACTTTGCTTTCTTAGGCTTTTGTTTTCATTCAACTAACTAAATCTGCATGCAAATCAGGATCTTAAAAGAGAGATTTTCTTTGTAGTCTCAGCTTCATCTGGGTCCTGCTGGGAATAGGGAAACCGTGAGCCCCTAAGGATGTAGCAAGATTCATAAGTAATTTCGTAATTGCAAATCAAAAAGTTGTCTGGGATGACAGACCTCAAATGAGCACCAAAGAGCAGAATGAAAGAACATATTTAGCCATAGTCAGCTTTTGTTGACTACTATCTACCTGGACAAGGTGGATTCTAGTCTTTGGTTATAAATTAAAAGGTATATGGCCCTACCTATCGAAGAGAGGCTTTCTGGCCATTGCATCCTAGGAGATGATAAAGAACATAGGGTTTTAGAATTACAGCTGGAAGGGACCTTAGACGTAATTGAATCCCACTTCACAATTTTACAGATGAAGAAACTGAGGGTTAGAAATGTTAAGTGATTTGCCCATGGTCCTGCAACCAATAAGGGTCAGAGATAGGATTTGAACCATGACTTCCTGACTCCAAGTTCAGTGCTTTATCCATTATACCATGTTGCTTAGCAACTGGCCCTGAAGAGGTTAGATAGCTGAACCCCAACAGATGGTAGCAAAGAACAGTTCCGCAAGCATGAGATGAGTTGAGATGCCCAGAAGAGGTGACATGAAGGAGAATTTTTAAAGAAGTGGTATGACTTACAGGAGCAGCTGCGGGGCACCATAGTGCATGGAGAACCAGGCTTGGAGTCAGAAAGACTCATTTTCCTGTGTTCAAATACAGCCTCAGACACTTACTAGCTGTGTAACCCTGGGCAAGTCACTTACCTCTGTTTACCTCAGTTTCCTCATCTGTAAAATGAGATGGAGAAGGAAATGACAAACCACTCCAGTAGCTTTACCAAGAAAACTCCAAATGGGGTCAGGAAGAGTTGGATATGACTGAAACAACAGAACAACAGCAAAATGCTCAGGTCACTTAGGGGGTAAATGGCAAAACCAGGCTAGAATGATTTCTAACGACTTTTTCAGCTCTAAGTTCTCTGAGTGCCAGCTCTGCCAATTATTAACTTGGAGGATCATGAGAATGCCAGGACATTTTTTGAACCTTAATTTCTTACCTGTAAAATGGAGATAATACCTATGACTCTAACTATAGGCCATACTTTCCCCCCCAAATCTGGTTGCATAGTACCAGAGTGTGGTTTGTAACTTGAGTATTTTTTAGGGTACGCTTATGCATTTTTTTCTACTGAAAGAGGTATCATTTTGGGGGTGCAACCTATACTTGGATCAATATGGTAATATCTGCATTTACCTACCTACTTCAAAGGGCTATTGCGAGAATCATGTGAGAGAGTATCTAGGATGCCCCCAAAGTCTCACTATAGTTTAAAATTTTAATATCTTAGTAGCTTCAAGCTTTAGTAGCTCAAAACAGCAGTAAGACTTTGGGACATCCTATATATAAAACATGCTTTATGGTATTGTAACTTCAGTGCTGGAAAGGATCTTTCATTCCATCTGATCCAGCTATCTCATTTCACAAGGGAGGAAACTGAGGGGAAGAGGGATGAAATGACTTGCCCAAGGTCATATAGTTATTAAGAGCTGAGATTCTAACCCAGGTTCTCTGCTTCTGGGAAGAATACAGCAGAATTGTGAGTCCTAGAGGAAGCTATGTCTTGCAATTCAGCCTAAGGCCACATGGGCTCCCTTAGCTGCCATATTACACTATTAATTCATAGGATGCTTGTGGTCCACCAAGACCCCCAGATCTTCTTCATAAAACTTCTGTGAGGCCACATATCTTCAAACTTGCACTTGTGACATTTGCGTTTTAAAGCCAAGTGTTAAGACCTTATGTTTATCCCTACTGAATTTCATATTATTTTTGACCCAGAGGTCTAGCCTGTTGTGATGTTGGTGAATTTCTACTCTGTCATCAAGGGGATTAACTATCCTTCTTACCTTTGGGTCAACTGCAGATATTATAAACATGAAATCTATTTTTATGCTTATCTTCAAGGAATGGTATGTGTGATTTCTTAGTATCCCCGTGGCTTAACACAGTGTCTGGCACGTAGTAAGTAGGCACTTCATAAATGCTAGTTGACTGAATGACTAGGCCTTTATCCAAGTCCTAAGTAAATATATCAAAAGCACAGATCCCAGGAGCACTCTATTAGAGATCTCCTTCCTAAGTGACCCAGCAGTGTCATGGCCACTCTGTGCCTTCCCTTGGTTCATTATCTCCAATTTGCCCCGTATATAGCTTGTTTGTACATAGTTGTTTGCATGCACATTGTTTTCCCATTAGACTGTGAACTCTTTGGGGGTGGGGACTGTCTTTTGCCTTTCTCTGTATCCCTAGTGCTTAGCTCAGTGTCTGGCACATAGTATCACTTAATAAATGTTTATTGACTGTCTGGCCATTCATTTGACCATTTCTGAATCTATCTAATTATCCCAGCCCACATCTATCTTTTTTTTTAACCAGGATAGTATAAAAAACTTTATCAAGTCAATTTTGCTAAAATCAAGATAAATTAAAACCCAGGTCATTCCCCTGGCTCACTAATTTAGCAACCTTGTCATCAAAGAAACTGTGGTTAGTCTGGTGTAACCTATTCTTGCTGCAGGTAGGCTGGCTCTTTGTGATCACTGCTTCCTTCTCTAAAGGTTCACTAACCTTCCCTTTAGTATTATGTTCAGGAATTTCAAGAGGAATCACAGTCAAAGATTAAAGACATGGGTCTGTAGTGTGCAGATTTTATTCTTTTCCTTTTCTTGAAATTGTATTTGTAGTCCATCATAATTGCATTGGTGCTTTCCTATTCTCCATCCTTCAGTTATCCCTAATAGTGGCTCAGTGATGAAATCTATCAACACTTTCTATAGCAGAGAAGGCAACTCATCAGGGCCAGGTAACTTGATGAAGGGCAGCTAAGGTTTCTCTTAGTTGCTCTTTTGGACAGTGCTGGTGTGAGTACAATGGAGGTGGGGCCTTGGGTTCAAATTCTGCCTCTCACACTTACTGCTGGCTGACCTTGACCAAGTCACAGCTCTTCTGTGGATCTCAGTTTCTTATATAAAATGATGGGATTGGACTGGGTGGCCTCTAGGGCCCTTTCTTGCTCTAAATTTCTCTTTTTGAAGTGCCTCAATTGTAGTCCAGGATTGTAGAGGTTAAGCAGCCCCAGAGGCTCCTCCTTAGCTGTGCCTTCCTCTTCCTTGGGCTATTATGCATTTATTAAAGTGAATTTGATCATTCTCGCCCTACAAATGGCTTGATAATAACAAGAGACCAGTGTCCAGCATTCTCCCTCACTCTTCATGCTCCAAATTGAATTATATCCATCAGTCGCAGCTCCCAGCACTCCTGTTCCTAGGGCCTCCCTTCCTTTAATTAGAATCTCCTTCCTTTCCCTGGGAGACTGAGGGAAGACTGAAGATCCTGACTTCTTTCACCTTGCCCGGGGACAGAGCCCGTGACTGAGTGGCAGACACATGGGTTGGCTAACTGAGCCGGGCAGCAGCAACAGCACAGGCAGGAGAGGAAGAGGTGCCGTTAACATGGGGATTCTATGGTCACACTTAACCAGGCTGCCCCCGCCCAGGGTGGGTAATAGCATCCATTGCTGAGAGGAGTGAGGAGAGAAGGTACGTGAGAAGCCCATCACCATCTACAGGCACAGAAACTCCATGAGTACATGGGTATACACACATATAGGCATATACACACATACAGAGGACCACACCCCTCCCCCTCTTCTCTTCCTCTCCCTAAGATTTCATAGGAAAAGAAAGGAGAAAGGAAAGGAGAAAGGTGAAAAGATGGAAGGAGGGGAGAAGAGAAAGAAAGGAGAGAGAGGAGGACAAAGGGAAGGGGAAAAGGGGAGGAGGGAAGGGAAAGGGAAGAGAAGGAAGGGGGAAGGGAAGGAAAAGGAAAGGAATAAAAAGGGAAGAGAAGGAAGGGGAGGGGAAAGGAAAGGAATAAAAAGGGAAGAGAAGGAAGAAGAAGGGAAGGAAAAGGAAAGAAAGGAAAAAGGAAGAGAAGGAAGGGGAGGGAGGGAAAAGGAAAGGAAGAAAAAGGGAAAAGAAGGAAGAGGAAAGGAAAGGAAAGGAGGAAAAGTAAAGAGAAAGAATGGGAAAGCTCACAGAGGAAAGGAAAGGGAAGGAAAGGAAGGGGAAGGAGAAGGATGGGGGAAGGGAGGGAAAAGGAAAGGAATTGGAAGAGAAGAAAGGGGAAGGGAGAGAAAAGGGAAAAAAGGAAAAGGGAAGAGAAGGAAGGTGGAAGCTCAGAGAGAAAAGGAAAGGAAGAAGAAGAAGGAAGGAGGAAGGGTAAAAGAGAGGAAAAGAAGGGAAAGAGAAGAGGAAGGTATTTGGATGAGAAGAAGCAAAGGGTTACTGGTTCTGAGCTCTGAAGGGCTTTCTCAAGACAGCCCTTCTCAGACACACTGTCCTTCACTGGAAGTTCCCAATGCCAAAGAAATCACATGTCCAGTCCAAAAAACACTTACTAGAATCTGAGGCATCAGAGACACTAGGGCCCCAAAGACAACAAAAGAGCCCCTCCCCCCTTCAAGGAGCTGACTTGCCTCTTTCCCCACCTCTTTCCTTTCAATCCCCTTCCCTTTGTGACCTTCTCCCTTCTTTGATTTCTTTGATTCTCTCAGCTCCCGACTTCCTCCCTCAGCTCCCCTTTCTCTGTCTCTCTTCCCTCTTCTCTTGAATAAGCCTCAATACTGCTTCTTCTCTGCACCCCTCCTCCCCCTCATCCCCTAGCCCAGCCAGAATGAAGGGAAGACCAGCTCTGGCTTGTCTGCCTGGTGCCTTCAGAGACACTCCAGGCAAGGGTGATAATTTGCACAGCTGGGTGGAAGATAAAGCACCCGTGGGAGCCCCTTAGCTGGGGATGTGAGGAGCTCCCAAATATCCAAGGTGGCAGGCTTGTGAGAATCAATGCAGTTCTGCTCCACTGTTATTTAGAGAGGGGAGGCACACATAAGATCAGGCCCTCAGAGTTCCAAAATCAATAATCCCTGGTCCCTCCCCTCTCCACTTTCCATCCTCAGAATCAAACTTCCTGGAGGGGCAATGTGGCACAGTAGTGAGAGCCCTCAAGTTGGGAGTGGGCAGATTTGCTTTGAAATCTGTCTCTGTTGCTTACTATCTGTGCCACTTTAGGCAATTCACCCAATCTCTCAGAGACTTTTAGAGATGCCCATCACAACCCTCTAAGATAGCAGCAGTGATTGATACCTTAATTTAATTGTTACATTTGCATATGATAAAATGACAAAGAAAAAATTCCAAGTCAGACAAAGAAAGTTGTTAGAGGGATAGGCATGGGCACTACACTTATTCTCTCAACCCTTAACTCCCACTGGTAAGTTGGGTCCCTAGGGCATGGCTAGGCACTTCTCCCTCTCCCCTCCTTCTAATTTAACCCTGAGGGACTGGGGACTTTTCCCTAATATGATTATTTTCAGACTGCCATCCCAACCCCCAGTATCAATGGACAAGTTACTATCTCCTCAGTATCATCTAACCAGTGATTATAATGATCACTGTCATTGCCCCAATATCATTTTCAACATAATTGACAGCTGGCTGCTATCTCTACAATATTAATCAACCAATTAATTTAATTCAGCTTTTGCAAGAAGGTAACAAGAGCCAAAGTCCATAAACCTTCCAAATGAAAAAAAAACACCCTTTTTGACCAGCTCATTACTGGAATCAGACGTGAACTCAAAGTGACTACCTACATTCTCCCAAATGGCTTCATTAATGGCGGCTGCATAAAAGATGCATATGAGGATACATTTCTCCCTTGCCTGCAAGACACGATACCTTGGCTGCTAGGTCCAGTCACTGCTGGGCTGGGTCAGGCAGGTTACTCCTCAGATCTGGCTCCTCAGGGCTACTGCAGCTACCAAAAACCTCTTTCACGGATTGTAGCCACTGGCAGCTTTTCTGACCTTTGGATGCCCAGGAAGCTGTAACCTGGTCCTTCCAGCTCATTCACCTAATAGCAGGAAGAAATAAACCTAACAGAGATAAAAAGAAACATAGGCATTATGCGTTCATGACCACATGGTAGCCCGCCCCATCAGTGGCAGACTGAGCACCTGGCTACCTGGTACAAGTGGAGAGACCCCCGGAGCCCAAAAAGCCTCCCCTACAATCTTTACTCAAGCCTGAAATGATTCCATGCTTTTAATTAGGAGCTTATTTGCAAAGTCTATTGTTTTTAACAAATCAAAAATATTACTTGGGAGGGACAGCATGAGATAAAATAGAAAGAGATCTGGGTGCTGGACTCAGCTCAGCCATTGTGTAGGGCTGAGACCTTAGATAAGTCACATTCACTCTGGGGCTGTTTGCTCTCTTGTGAAATGGGGGAGGGGCAGAGTGGATGGCCTCTAAGAGCTCTTTCAAGTGTAACATTCTCAATTTAAAATTCTCCCCCAGCTCTGACATTCTGTGTTCTAAAGGCCCTCCCCAAAAGGAGGAAAATGTGTACTTATCATCGACTATGTGGCAGGCACTGTGCTCAGCACTTTGAAAGTGTTCTCTCATTTGATCCTTCTAACAACCCTGGGAAGTAAGGGCCATTATTATCCCCATCTTGTGGTTGAGGAAACTGAGGCAGACAGACATTAAGTGACTTGCCAGGCTCACACAGCTAGAAAGTGTCTGAGACCAGATTTGAACTTAGGACTTGCTGACTCCAGGTCCATTGATCTATCTACTAGCCCACCTTACTGCCTCTGTCTCTCACCTCTGACATTCTCAGTTCTAAGGGCCCTTCCTAGCCCTGACATTCTTTGTTCTAAGACTTCTCCCAGCTCTGATATTCCCTGTTCTAAGGCCCCTCCCATTCCCTGTTCTATGGCCCCTTATAGCTCTGACATCCCCTGTTCTAAGGCCCCTCTTAGCTCTGACATTCCACATTCTAAGGCTCCTTCCAGCCCTGACCTTCCCTGTTCTAAGGCCCCTCCTAGCTCTGACATCCTCTGCTCTAAGGTCCCTCTTAGCTCTGACATCCCCTGTTCTAAGGCCCCTCCTAGCTCTGACATCCTCTGCTCTAAGGTCCCTCTTAGCTCTGACATCCCCTGCTCTAAGGCCCCTTCCAGCTCTGACATCCCCTGTTCTAAGGCCCCTCTTAGCTCTGACATTCCACATTCTAAGGCTCCTTCCAGCCCTGACCTTCCCTGTTCTAAGGCCCCTCCCAGCTCTGACATCCTCTGCTCTAAGGCCCCTCTTAGCTCTGACATCCCCTGTTCTAAGGCCCCTCCTAGCTCTGACATCCCCTGTTCTAAGGCCCCTCTTAGCTCTGACATCCCCTGTTCTAAGGCCCCTCTTAGCTCTGACATCCCCTGTTCTAAGGCCCCTTCCCAGCTCTGTCATTTCACATTCTAAGGTCCCTTCCAGCCCTGGCACTCCCTGTTCTACCTCTCAGGTCTTTCTCTTTTTTCTCCATTATTCAGCCCCTACGTTATTTTGTTTATTATTTGAATCATTTTTCAGTTGTGTTTGACTCTCTGTGATCCCATTTGGGTGTTTTTTTGGCAACGATACTAGAGTGCTTTGCCATTTCCTTCTCCAGCTCATTTTACAAATGAGGAAACTGAAGCAAACAGTTAAGTGACTTGCCCAGGGTCATAGCCAGTGAGTGCCTGAGGCCAGACTTGAACTCAGGAAGAGGAGTTTTCCTGACTCCAGGACCCACACTCTGTCCACTTCAACTCCTAGCTGCGCCTTTATTTGAGGTTCATTATTTTTTTCTTTGTACTATTGCAATAGCCTCCTAACTGGTCTGTCTACTTCCAGACTTTCCCCTCTGCACAAGCTACCAAATTAATATTCTAGAGATAGAGGTCTAATCACGTGTTCCTCCCACCCCCAGCCCCCAACACACATACTCAAAAACATTCAATGGCTCCCTATTGCCTCTAGAATGAAATAAACCTCCTTGGCCTGATGTTTAAAGCTTCCACAATGCGGCTCTCACCTTCCTTTCCAGACCTGTTTCTCATTATTCCCTCCCTTTGCCCTCTGTTCCTGGTCTTCACGTGCTCCTTCTAGTATCTATGCATGGGCCTAAAAATTATTCCTTCCTCCTTCTCCTCTCTTTCCTTCAGTTCAGGGGCCTCTTCCTACAGGAAGCTGTTCCTCTTTCTTTTCCTTCTTAATTCTCCCTCCCCCCCGAAATTATTTTTAATTTCCCTTTATGAGCACTTGCTGCAGATTCCTCTCCTCCACTTTGAATGTAACCTTCTTGAGAGTAGATACTGTTGCCTCATCTTTTTAAATCTTTGTTCCCCAGTACCTAGGACAGCGCCTTCTTTCTAATCAGCTCTTGGATGAGTGAATTTATAAATGAGTATGCTAACTACCTTGAGTTGCTTGAGCTCCCTAATTATCCAGGTAGCCCAGAAGAGTTGTATGAGGACTGGATATATTAACTAAGACTCAGAGTGGTTTGACATACCAACAATCCTTCATGGTGACCAAGAGTAAACCCAGCTGGACATGCAGAAAACCAGCAACTCTGAAACCAATTAAGCTCATACCAGCCTTGAAGCAGATCTTAAGTCATTTGGTGGTTTATAGACTTTTAAGAGACATCCTTATTTTCAGAGACACTCCTAGCTGTTGGTTATGGGGCTCTCGAACCCATTCTTGTCTGTGCTCATGCCTTCAACTGCCAGGCTTGCTTAACACCAAGAATGCCTTCTAATTTGTGTATCCAAAGGTCATAGCTCTGATACCTGGACTTTCTCACTCCCCCTGTTCCCTGGATCTCCTTCTGCCCTTGGGAATGGGGCTTTCTGCCTCATTCCTTTCTGGGACCAGCCCAATTGCTGTCTTTCTCCCCTATTCCCTGCCTTCCTTTGTTTGAAAAGTATCAATACCCTCCACATCAATTACTTAGTTGAGCTACTCAGCATTAGCCAGGTTGCTCCAATGTGCATGTTTTACTTCCCTGCTTAATAAAAATCTTTAATTTCACAGGCATTGTCTTCCTTTCTTCCTCTGCTTTACTTCTCTTTAGGGAAAAGAAGGATTTGCCTTCTCTGGATATCTTCCCTCTTTGGGGGAAAAAGAGATCTAAATTCTCTAAAGAGAGTTCTGCCCTGATTTATACACTTTATGAATATTTGCTAAATAGAAATGAATTAGAGTCTGATTTTTTTTCTGTACATAGGATTCCGCAACATGGATTCGGAGTTTTGGTGACAAAGGACCTAATGCTCCCCCTTTTAGATTCATCTCTCCCTGGCAGTTCCACGTCTTACAACCTGATTGCTTTTGACACATGGGAGTATTTCCCACTCTCGTGCTCAGCTGAACTGTTGAAAGGCAAATCATGGGAAGGGGGCCAACAACTCCAAACTTCTTCTGTTCTCTTGGCTCTACTTGATGAAAACATGGCTGTGGTAATGGACTGTGGGGCAGAACAAGGACCCGAGCTTCACTCAAACATCCCTCCCCTGATGTTATCTGATCCCAGTGTTGGCCAGCCTGTGGGACAAAATCACCCTGAATCACGATGGAAACTAGATGTCAATGAAGGGTGTCTGAGGGTGCCTCTATCAATTCATTAAGAGAACCACTGACTCAGAGAGACTTAGAACAGTGTCAGAACTGAGAGGGGCATTAGAACAGGGGACATCAGAGCTAGGAGGGGCCTTAGAACAGGGAATGTCAGGGCTGGGAGGGGGTTTCAAGGACCTATAATCCAGATTTTATTTTACAGATGAGGAAATTGATGCTCAAGGACATTCTATGACTTGCCCAAGTTTGCTGAGGAGGCACAGCCTGATTCCCAACTCTAACTCCCAGGCTTTTCCCACACTGCCCTGAGGCCCAGTTCTTCTTTATACTGTCCGAGAAACTGAGGCCTGGATGGGAGGAATGCCCCCTACTTAGCAGCTGTCAGTGATGGGGTGCTTGGGTGCCTGTGCTTGGACTGCAGTTCCAAAATCACAACCAGTTTGAAAATCACATCTCTCCCTAGGTTCAAAACATTGGCCCTGGCAGTTTCTCTCTAGCAAAACAACACAGTATGCCCTTATCTCTCCTCCTGATACTGCGGCCAGCTGCACCTATAGAATGTATTAGTTTGGACTCCCTGTGTACATGCTGAACTGGCTATGTACTGGGTCATAGAGACATTTACTACTCATTGGCCTATCATGTGTATGCTAGACCCAGACATATGCATACTCCATTACATTCATCTTGTCTAACAAGATATTGACGGAAGCAGTCTGAATATTTCCAGTTAGCCCTGACCATTAGTTGACTTAGTGATGTTTCAGGCCTAAAACCACACTTCCATGTAGCACCTCCCCCCCTGCCTTGGGCTATTCCCCAGTGAACTCTGGGTAAGATACCTGTACAGTAGATACAAAAAGTGCATGGTCATTTAAGAACTGACCACCCCTTAACCACTCCCTAATCCCACCCCAAATCACCCAATTAACATATTTGGCAGGTTTTACCATCAAATATCCTATAAAAATATTAATTGTACCCCTCCAAGGTTGCAGGTTCCCTAAGAACTCTTGTCTGCTGAAAAGCATAATAAATCTGTGCCACCTTGACTTAAAGAATGCTTAAGTCCATTAATTCATTCCAAATGGCCCAACCCTGTCCAGTACTTGGGTCCTTGAGGGATACTCCTTCTCAACTACCCAGTCTGGGAACTTCGGTATTGTGGTTCCTGGACCTCGTTTCCCCAACCCTCAACATCAGTACAGTCAAGGTCATGCTTGCCTAGCAATAACAAAGGTTAAATTGGGACCTTACCTCACCCCTACATGCCCATCTCCAAGCACTTTCTCTGCTTCCTATTCCATAAGCAGGCTTTCATTTCCTCTTCACTCAGAGAGAAATACAAGTCCCCAGAATCCCTTTTTATAACTAAATAGAACAAAAAACAAACATGAGCATCTAATACAAAACATATCCGCTAAGACCTCTAAAAGAAGCCATTTCCCTGCTGCCTCTGAGTTTTCCTGAAGACCCCCACTTCCTGGGTTAATTTCAGTGGGAACAGGGACATTCACAGGGAGACCGACCACCTCAGCTCTCTGCTTCCTCAGTCCCTGGGTTCCCAGACTCCTCAGGCTGGCCTAATTAAAAGCTGCCTGTTACAAAAGGCAATTTCCTGGGGATTTGGGATTCAATTGTCAAAATCCACTCTGGTTTTGAAAGTTTGAATGCAAATCTCCAGCCCCAGGAGCTGGTGTTTGGGGGAGGACTAGGAGGAAGATTAATCCCCGTCTGTGAGGCTTCCAGCGTGTCTTGGCTTTTAAAGCCCAGCCAGAAGGTTGAGCTTTCAAGACCCCATCATTCTATTGTTCCATTGTTCTTAAGGAACCTGATGGGCTATTGTTGATATAGCAAGAGTCTGGGCTGTTCCTCCCAGAAACAGCCTTTTCTTTTTCCCTCATTTTCTTTCTGCTTTTCTAGTTAGTTGTGCTGGAGCCCACACCCGGAAGAAGCTTCTGTGTGCTTGGGTCTGAATGCTGGGCTCACCACTGACTCCCTCAGATAAAATTGCCCTCCAATGACTATTTATTACATTCATTCCCCATAAATTGATTCAATTGAATCTAATAAAAAGACCATTGATTTAGCATGTACCATGTACAAGGGACTGTGCCAAATTCCGGGGGTACAGAAAGGGGAGAGATAGAAGGGAATAAGCTTGTGTGCCATACACTCTGCCCGTAACTACTGTCAACCTGAAAGTTTGGTTAAAGGAGGCAAACAAGTTAGGTGATATGTAAATTCGTAATGCTTATTCCCTTAAAACTAGAGGATACATACATGTATGGAGCCAGACAAAATCTGACTGCCTGAATAGAAGAATGAGAGGGTTTAAATACATTTTTAGAGCAGTTGCAACTCAGCATGTCTGTCTTATTCAATTTTTTGATCTCCATGTATGTTTAACCATGATACAAGAAAAGTACTTTTCTAAATTGAATAGGTTGTAAATACAATAAAGATAAGAGAGTTGACAAGGGTTAATTGAAACTACAACCCAGCGTTTCTGTGTTTAATTTACCATTAACATTGCCATAACATGGTATATGCCCATAGAAGAAGAAGTCACATTATTAAAGATAGTGTCTCGGGTTAAGGATCTCATCCTTAATGGCTAATAGACTGAGGAAAGAATGCTCTTAAGTCAGCCTGATCTGGCCTTGTTGACACAGGAAAAGGTATTCCCTGAGTTTACTCAGAGAACAAAGAGGTTGTTAGGTTCAGACTCTTCTTCTGGTTAATCTTCTTCAGCGCAGTCTCTTCCTCTGGTTAATCAGTTCAGGCTCTGGACCTTATTGAAGTTACTAAATTAATATTAAATGATTATCGCTACTTACATATATTATCTTAACAACAATCCTGGTGTGTGGGATGGATTTTACGAATCCAAGAATTAAAAACAGAGGCATCTCAAGGTGAAAGTAGAAAGGAAAATTTATTACGATCCCATGGGAAAGGGCAACCCGGACACAAAAAGGACTGGGGTTCTCTCAGTGTCAGAGCGCACTGGACACAGAAAATTGGGGTGTTTATATAGGTCCCTAACCGCAATTCCCCCTCCCAACCTCCTTCCTCTCAGCTTGCAGACGTAAGCTTTGAGGGTACAATCTGGACACGATAAATCTATCCCAGGGACAATGGCAAGGAACAAACAGTATAGTTATTTTTGACAAGCAGGTGACGAACATGAACTTCCCACCATTCTTATTTCATTCTACTATCAACCTCAAAGTAGTAAATCTGTCTTAATGACAATGACAATGACGATTGAATAAACAGTTTGGTTATCGGTAACAGGCAGGAATTAGTTGTTAGTTACCTCATCTTCACATCTGTGGCTACGACAGATATCCGCAGTACCCTTACACCTTGTCTCCCATCATTCATACCTAACTGGTCTTGCACGTCTACATTGCACCTGGCTTTCCGGCTTTTCATTCATTTTTCTGCTGAGCTGAGGGTCCCTTATCCTGGGGTCAACACACAGGGGGTGAGCATCCTGTGTCCTATCCTTACTTTCAGAGGATTTTATGGTTGCTGACTTATTCACCTCAACCCTTCTTTCCTTCAGGCCTCTCACCATTGGGTAAATACACAGGATGCGAGCATCCTGTGTCCTGTTCTTAACCTCAGGGGCCTTACGGTCACTAGTTTAGTTCATGGAGGGGAAAACATCTAAGTAGAGAAATGGCTTTACAGAAAGGAAAATATCTAAGTAGAGAAATGGGACTCACTATCCTACTTATTTCTATTTATCTAATTTGTTCCCTTTTATGAGAAGTCTTCACTCATCCCACACACTGGGATGTTACTATTATTCCTTTTTTACAAATGAGAAAGGCAGACAAGTTAATTGACTTGCTTGGGACTACACAGTTAGTAAGTATCTGAGGCTGAATTTGAACTCAGATCTCCTTGACTCCAGGCCCAGAGCGCCACTGTCCCACCTGGCTGCCTTAGCAGTGAAAAAATTAGAAGTAGATCTTGCCCTCAAAGAGTTTATATTCCTTTGTGTGCGTGTATATGTGCAAATTCACACACACACATACATAAATACATGTAAAGATAAATATGGATGCTTTTTTTATCATCACCTTCATTTTCAAATATATACCACGTCTCTATTCAGAAACTATTCCTTGTTTAAAAAAATTAAGAAAAATGAAAATAAATTCAACAAAACTAATCAACAGGAATTTCATTGACAGTATGCAGCATTCCACACCCATAGACCTCTCTACCTCTGCAATGAAGGGGGAGGGATCACATTTTCTCAACTCTTCTCCAGGGCTAAGCTTAGTCATTATAATTAACATAGAGCACAATTTCAGAGTGGGTTTTGTGGTTATTTTTCTCTGTGTTTATATTGTTGGAGTTATTGTATACGTCGTTTTTCTGGTTCTGCTCACTTCACTCTGCATTAATTAACTGATTTTTCTGCGCTTCTCAGAATCCCTCATAGTTTTCATAATCTTTCTTACAGCATAGGAATATTCCATTACATTCCAAAACCACGATTTGGTTAGCTGTTGATTGACTGATGGGCACCTTATGTTATTTCCAGTTCTTTGTTATGTGAACCTGGATGTTGGTTAAAGGAAACAACAGACTAGATAATAGAAAAATTTGTTTTATTTATATATTAATTCCCATAAGCATAGCTAACAGACATACATGTATGAGATTGAGCCAGAGAATGTCTGACTGACTTGTACAGAAACATGAACAGGTTTTATATTCTTTTAGAACAATCACAATTCAGCATGTTACTCAAATTTATGATTCTCAGGTACGTTTGACCATAAGACAAGGATTTCCCTTAATTGAATAGGGTTGTAAAGGATGTTGACAAAAGTCAGTTGAAACTACAGCCCGGCGTCTCTGTGTCTCATTACATTCCGTAACATAGTATATACCTGTAGAATATGAAGCAAGGTAGTCTCTCTTGGGGTTAGGGTAATGTCCTTAATGATCTGGCCTTGTTGACAGAGGTAAGGGGATTTCCTGAGCAAACTTTTAGAGAGAACGAAGAAGCCCAGGTCCTGGATCTTCATCCAGTGACTCATTAATTCAGGCTCTGGGTCTAGTTGAAATTAAAAATGATGTAAAATAGTATAATATTCTCCACAGTTACCATGAAAATTTTTATGAATATTTCACTGAATCGGGACCTTTGTTTTTGTCCCTGACCTGCCTAGGGCTATGTTCCTGGCACGACATCCCTGAATCAAAGCGCAGCCAACAGCGCCCACCTTCCCACAGCTCCTCCAACGTTGACTAATGCTGCTTTTTGCTATCTTTGCCAATTTGCTGATTGTGAGGTGAATCCTCATTGTTTTTATTTTTTTCTTATTAGTAATACAGAGTGTACATTCTGCTGAGGGGGTAGAACAACGAGATAACATGTAAATAGAAGCAAGTAAGTCCCTTAAGAATAAAAAAAAAATTCTTTTTTGTCTTTGTATCCTGAGAATTTAGCAAAGTACCGGGCACATAGTAGGGCTTCATAAATGCTGATTGAATTAAATTGAATTGAACAGACATATATGTGTATGTGCATATTTATTTGTATATGTATCTTGCCCATTTGAATTCGAATTCACAAACCACTTCACCTCCTGAGGCTTTCCTCATTTTCTTCATCCCTTTAGACTGGAAACTCCCTGAGGGCAGGGACTGTCTTCCCTTTCTCTGTATCTCCAGCTCTTAGCACAGAGCTTGGCACATAATAAGTGCCTAATAAATGATTGCTGACTGACTGCAAGACCCATGCTCTGCTCACTGACCCAGGTTGTCCATCCCATCTCCTGGAAACCTTCCTTGGCCACCCCAACCCCCAGAGGTCTGTCCTTTCTCTGGATGCAATCCCCAAACCCTCATTTTCTAGACACAGATATGCATCCACTAATCCAGGCATTGGCTTCTTTTTCATTCTCACTTTAAGCTGGTGAGCTGAAAAAATTCTATTTCTCATCTGGAAGTCACTTTAAAAAAATCATATTTTGTCTATGTCACAATTTATGCATCAGGATGGTTGGTTTTTTTAATAGATCAGGCACACAATTGCATCTCACTTTTATGGAATATTATACCTCAATTTTATGGAGTGGAAAGCTTGTTTCTAGGAGAGTTTTTATTAAACAATGTTGTCATTGGAGTTTTTTTTTTAAATTGGGGCTATACTCACAGAGAAATAGAACTAGAAGGATAATCAGAAAAGAATTCTTTTCTGAACTCTTTAATTTGGTCAAGAAAGGAAAAAAATGACCAGGTAAACCAAAAATCTATACATGCCCCTGGGATTTTAAATAGTGGAAGAATTTCAGAAGTAAGAACAGTAAAGGACTCCAGGCTTCAGAGTACCTTGAAGAAGGGGACCTCTTCACCTTTACCAGAAGGCAATGGAGGTAGGATACTGTAAAGCCAGATGAAGTGTTATACCTCCTCTTTGATCATATTTTTTAAAAGATCAGACCACTTAACAAACAACATATCCAGCTAGGATCATAGAAAGACACGTTGAAGAAAAAAAATAAATATGCACACAGATGGATACACAAAGATAACTATATGAAGAAGGAAGCAACTTTAAGGATCATCAGCCCTTGAACAAAACAGATGAATGCCAGCTACAGACTTAAAAAAAAAGACTTCTGATTACCAGGAGTTATGAGTTTGCCCTCTGGCCACAGTTATTCTTTCCAGTTAGAACCTACTCTTCCATGGATCTATGGAGCATGCCACAGACTTTTAGGAGGAAGAAGGAGTTTTATACTAACCATTTTTACTATGCTATCTTGGTAAATCCACTTTGCTAAAAAGCTATTTGCTATCTACTGTCTGATTGAAATGTAAAGCGCACTAGTGGGGGCTCATAAATTTGTTGTCATCCTCCATGCTTGAAGAGGATCAAAATGACATCACTATGTCAGGATCAAGGTACAGTATGTCTGACTGTAGTTGATCAGACCGAAATGACCTTGGAAGATTCTACCACCATCAGGCACAAATAGTCCATTTGAACATTTGGAGCTCTTCCCAGTTTCAGTCCAGCTCCACCAATTGAAATTAGGCAACCACATAGGATAGTGTGTCACAGGATGTACAGCCCTGCAAAAGTCATTTAGAGCACATGGCTAGGCTAGATGGCTTTACATGGGTCATTTTAGGCCTAGTATAACACATTGTGAAGGTGACAAAGGGTATCAGAAATCCATAGAAACATTTGGCAGCAAACACTGTATTGACCATTCCTCAGCCCCTTCTGAAGCCATGCTGGCTCTCAGGTAGATGTGTAAGTGCCCCACAGCACTTTCATAGTAGGTGCCTAATGTTTAATGATTGATTGAAAGAGCTGAAGTTCACAAAGATTAAATGACACAGATAAATGTCAGAGGCATGATTTGGACCCAAGACTTGCATGACATCAAGTCCAGCCCTCCTTCTACAACATTACTACACTAAGTCTAAGAATATCATCCTATCTTTTGTAGGTGTGGTATACGAGAGAATTACCTACATGTTGTATTATGACCAAAACACCAATATGTGATTATTGAACTTTATTTAATTGATCCTCACTTGAACTAAGAAACTATAAAAGCATATCCACAGACCTTAGGGTAAAAAGATACGGCTTTAAGTCTTCCCATCTGTACTATTTTCACTTCAACAAAAAATAACCTGTGAAAAAATATTTCTATTTTTGAATGGATGGAGTGATAAGGACAAAGTTAATAATAACAAGAAAAAAGTTAAAACTTCAGGGGGACATTGTCTCCATCTTGTATATCTGAAGGATCATAATAATGGAAAGGGGTTGTCTTTATTTGCTTGCCCCCAGAAGGCAGAGAAGAACTGATACAGAGGTAGATTTCAGCTAAGCAATATAAAGATGAACTTCTTAAGCATTCCCAACAATGGAACAAGTGGTCTTACAGAGTAGTGACCTTCCAGACGCAGGAGGTGTTCAAGCAAAGGTTGGAGGACTCTCTACCACCGATGTCTAGAATATATTCCCTCTTTACCTCTGCTTCTGACAGTCCTTAGTCTCATTGATTGCTCATGTTGGGCATACCTGTAATCCTTGATACAGGGGAAGCTGAGGTTGGCAGATCTCTTGAGCTCAGGAATTCTGAGTTGCAATGGTATTATCCAATGTGGCATTAATGTGGCAAGCTCTGATCAGGTGCTGGGAATGTATGGGCTAGGGTTCCCTAAGGAGGATGGACCCTACCCAGGCTGGAAAACAGAGGAGGTCAAAAGCTCCATTGATGGGCCGGTGAGTTGCCCCTGCACTTCCACCTGGAAAAGACAGGGAGCCCTAGTCAGAGAGAGACAGAGAGAGACAGAGATAGAGAGACAGAGAGAGACACACACAGAGGAAGAGACAGAGAGACAGAGACTGAGAGAGAGAGAGAGAGAGAGAAAGAAAAGGGGATGAGAGAGAGAGAGAAAGAGACAGAGACAGACAGAGACAGAGACACACACAGAGACACACACAGAGTCCTTAGTTTCTTTTAGTTTTAATAATTATGACAATTATAAAATTATGGCCCCTACAGTCCACATGGCTCCTTCCTATTTGGTTTTAAGGAGTTTATTGTAGACAATTATGAGTTTAGTCACAATGGCTCTGAGCCCCCAGTTATGAACATTACTAATATTTAGGCAGAAGTTGGGCTCTCTGCTTAACTTATGATTATATCTATCTTGAACTCCTGGTCTTTTTGTGGCAAAATTCACTTGACAGGAAACATTTTAATGAGATGGTGGATTATATCATGGTGTTTGTGAGTAGACAGGTGCCAGGAGGGAAATGGGGAAGAGCCAATCTTTTCTTAGGACTTTCCTGAGCCCATGTCTTCTGTAAAAATAATAACTCTCCTTGATATCTCCTTTATCTACCACAGATCAGTCCTACCTTTGTTTTCCAGAGGTAATACTGAAATGCCATATGTGCTCCAACCTCTCTTTCAGACCCTCATAATCTCTCTCTCTCTCCATCTCTGTCTCTCTCTCTCTCTCTGTCTCACTCTCTGTCTCTCTGTCTCTCTCTCTCTGTCTCTGTCTCTCTCCTCTCTGTCTTTGTCTCTCTCTGTACTTCTCTGTCTCTGTCTCTTTGTCTCTCTGTCTCTTTGTCTCTCTCTCTTTCCCTCTCTGTCTCTCTCTTTATCTCTCTCTGTCTCTCTCTTTGTCTCTCTCTGTCTCTCTCTTTGTCTCTCTCTTTCTCTGTCTCCCTTCTTCCCCTCCCCCTCCCTTTTTTCCATCCTTTTATACTAATTCCTTAGTACAGAAGCCCTCACACAATGGCTTTGATTGATTTTGAGAGGTGTAGGAGCCCAATTCACACTAGGTTCTGATTAATTGATTCAGTCAAAAAGAGTATTTACCAAACAAAAAAAAGTAATTACTTTTAGGTAGGTAAGATAATCCACGGAGCCCCTCTTAGACTTCTCTGAACTCTTCAATTGCAAGTCCTCTCCCTTAAGAAATTACTTTGTGATTGTGAGGACTGAATAAGATAACATCCATATAGCTTTACAAGCTTCAGAGAGCCTTCTAAATGCTAATTATTATTACTATGTTGTGATCCCATGGACCATACTATCCAGGGGGTTTTCTTGGTGAAGATGCTGAAGTGATTTGCCATTTCTTTTTCCAGCTCATTTTACAGATGAGGAACTGAGGCAAATGAAGGTTAAGGGACTTGCCCAGGGTCATATAACCAGGAAATGTCTGAGGCTGGATTTGAACTCAGGTCTTCCTGACTTCAGACCCAGAGCTATAACCACTGAGCCACCTAATCGCCTCTAATTAATATGTCGTACTTATTTATCTGGTTCTTGCTGCTTCCGTAATAATGACAATAGCTAGTATTTCTATAGCACTTTTAGGTTTTCCAATAACCCTGGGAAGTTGGTACAGAGTTTAAATAACTTACCTAGGGCACATAGTTAGGAAGTGTCCAAGACTAGATTTGAACTCAGGTCTCCCTGACTCCAAGGGTCTGTTTTCTCTCCACTGGGCTATCCAGCTGCTGTTTGTCCCAATAAAAAGTAAACTCTTTGAGGGCACAACACTATTGTGTTTTTGTCTTTGAATCCCAGGGCCCAGCTTTTTGAATGTATGAAAGTTAGATTAGATGATTTTGAGAAAGCCATTTGACTCAAGTCTGCGAATTTCCCACACCATTTAATATCAAAGCTATGTCTCTTCATTAAAAGTTAGGTTTGTTAAAATCCATTAAACAAGCAATAAATTCAAAGGTGCTTCTATAAAACAGGCTTTAAGAAAATAAATCAAATAGCCTAGTGTCACCCTTTGTTCCATGACCTTGCCTTCCTTGCTGGCCCCATCGCTGGGCAGGGCTCACTTTGCCTTTGCCTCAGGCAGAGGATGACTTTCCATGCTCTCTTCCTTTGCTACGGCCCTCTTCCCAGCTTTGCCAGCTCCACCAACTGAAATTAGGCAGCCACGCAGGAGAGTGTGTCATGGAACGTACAGCCCTGCAGAGGTCATTTAGAGCATATGGCTAGGCTGGATGGCTTTACACGGGTCATTTCAGGCCTAGTATAATGCACTGAGAAGGTGACAAGTATATACAGTCAACAAATGCTAGAAGTCTGTGTGTGTGTGTGTGTGTGTGTGTGTGTGTGAATGTGTGAGTGTGTGGTGTGTGATGTGGGGGAGACTGAAAGTCTGTGTGTGAATGTCTGTGTATATGAATGTGTGTGAGTGTATGTATGAGTGTGCATATGGTGTGTCTCTATGTATGAATGTGTATGTGTGTATGAGTGCATGTATGAGTGTGACTATGTATGTCTGTGTGAGCATATATGGCATGTGTCTGTATGTGAGTGTGAGTGTGTGTGTCTATATCTGTTAGTGTATTCTGAGTCTATGTGTATGAGTCTGTGTATGAGGGTATCTGTGTGTAGGAGTGTGAATCTGCATCTGTTTTTGTGTATGGCATGTGCCTGTGTATAGATATAGGAGTGTCTGTGTGTGGGCATGTGTGTTTGGTCAGCGTATGTATGTGTGACTGTGTGTATGGTATGTGTATGTGTCTGTGTGAGTGTGAGTGTATTTATGGTGTGCATATCTGTATGTGAGTGTGTTTGTGTATATGTGAGTGATGTGTGTCTATGCACTGTAAAATAAGAAGGTTGGACTATTTCATGGTTAAGATACCTCCCAGACCTGACAGTCCTTTGTTCTAAGGCCCCTCCCAGCTCTGACATTCCCTGTTCTAAGGCCCCTCCCAGCTCTTACAGTCCCTGTTCTAAGGCCCCTCCCAGCTCTGACATCCCCTGTTCTAAGGCCCTTCCCAGCCCTGATATCCCCTGTTCTAAGACCCTTCCCAGACCTGATAGTCCCTTGTTCTAAGGCCCCTCCCAGCTCTGACATTGTTTTGCTAATGGAAGACAGTTAACCTCTAAACACAGCTGTGGCTGCCAAAAATAAGACCAGAAGAGTCTCATTGTCTTATACAGACACAGATGATTCAAAAATCATTTTCCCCCTTCGTTATTGTCTTAATTAATGCCAACAGGCAGGATACTGCCAAAAACTAAGACTGACCCTAATTCTCAGAAGTTTTTTCCAGAAGCATTGTTGGAAGGAATCCCTCTTGGTCTTTGTCAATTAACAAGTGTCTAGAGAAGCTCCCTTCTCTCAATGACTATGAACATTGATCACCCAGTAGCTAGCCTGTGCCTGCAACCCTGGGCTAGGTTGGAGAGGCTGGGCAGTGGGGGGTGGGGGGGTGGGGTGTGAAAATGTGGGAAAAGAAGCAGAAGAAGCAGTTCGTGCTTTCTAAGAGCTTACACTTTTGTTGGTTGCTGGACCACAGCTTTGCCAACAAAATTTAAAGATGGAGCAATTTCAAACAACAGAATTTCACCTTTGGAATGACCATGGACTCATCAGCTCATAGATCTGGAGTGGGAAGGGACTTCAGAGTCCAACCAACTCATTTTACAGATGAGGAAACTGAGTCTCAGGGAGGTTCAGTGAACTCCCCAGGTCATTGAGCCTAATTTTCTCTCTGCAAAGTCACTGTTCCAAGAGCACAAAGTTAAATAGAGACTTGGAGACTTGCATTTTGGAGAATTTAATTTCTATCTCTGTATACTGGGTAGATTGGTCTGGTGTGTAAGACTTTACATGAATCTTTGCTTCATTTCATCTTACTTGATTTGGCTCACAAAAAGTAGGAGGCAGCATGGTACAGCAGAAAGCCTACTGGCTCTGCTACCCACTACCCACAAAATCTTGGCCAAGTTAAGCTCTCTGGGCCTCAGTTTTCTTCTCTGAAAAATGGAGAAGTTGGACTTTATGTCTGTCAACAGATGAGATGGTCTCTGGGGTCCCTTCCAGCTCTACACCAATAATAATAATATTCTACCCTGTCAAGTTCTTGCTGGATCCTGACTGCTCCCAGTGTCTTTTTATCTCTCCCAGCTTTGTGTCATCTGTAAATTTGATAGGAAAGTCATTTATGTCTTTATGTGTCATTGATCAAAATTCTCAACAACCGAGGATCAGGCACAAATCCCTGGGGCACTCCACTGGATACCTGCTGCCAAGGTGATGTCAAATACCTTGTATCAGAAATAGTCTTCCTATCCCATTCTCACATCATCTGTCTTCAATGCATTCAGTCCAATAATGTTGAAGGGCAAAAAATGGTTGTGAACATATGAAACATATTCCCAGACCTCCAGGACTTTACAATCTACGTAGGAAGGCAAATGCATATATAAATAATGACAGTTTATGGAATGTCAGAGCTGGGAGGGGCCTTAGAACAGGAGATGTCAGAGCTGGGAGGGGTATTAGAACAGGGAATGTCAGGGCTGGGAGGGGCCTTAGAACAGAGAATATCAGAGCCGGGAGGGGTTTTAGAATAGGGAATGTCAGATCTGGGAGGGGCTTTAACAGCTGGAAGAAACTCTGGCCTCCTGCAAGACTGAGGTCCCTTGCAACCTTCTGCTGGTCCCTTTCCTGATCCTCACAGTTGCTAATGCCATCCCCTCTAAGATTATTTTGTATTTGCCCCACATGCATCTTGTGTGTATATATTTATGCATATGTGGCCTATCCTCTTGACTGGAAGCTCTTTGAGGGCAGGGACCATTTTTGCTTTTTCGTTGTATCTCCGTTGACTAACACAGTGCCTGGCACTTAGTACGTTAATAAATACTTGTTGACCAATGGATTGATTGAACCTCAGAACAGAGAATGTCAGAGCTCGAGGGGCCTATAGATCAGACATTTTAAACGTAATACAAAGCTACACTGAGATGCCTAGTTTCTAAAAATAGTCCCACTGTCCTCTAACCTGGTCATACCACATCTGGAGCTTAGTTGTGGGCATACCAGTTTAATGAAGATACTGGCAAAATGGAGAGCATCCAGATGTGGGCAGCCTGGAGTGTGAGGGGTCTCTAGCTCATGCTATATGAAGATTGATTGGAGGAACTGGAGAGGTTTAGCCTGGAAAAGATTCAGTGGGGATTGTTAGCTGTATTCAGGTATCCCAAGATGGGTCTTGCAGAGTGTGATTAGATTTATTCTATTTGGCTCCAGAAGGCTAAACTAGGACCACTGGGTGGAGGTGGCACAGAGGACAATTTAAGTTTGATGTTAGAGGAACTCTCTTTCAAATGAGAGCTAAAATAGGGATTCTAAGCTGCCTTTGATAGTCACAACTTCCTCTTCATTTGAGGCTGATAAGCAGACTCTGGATGACCAACTACATATTGGTGAAGATATCCTATTATTCCATGCACCCATTGTTCTGTGGAGTATTGGAATTGCATTTGGAATCAGAGTACCTGGGTTCAAATCCTGACTCTGCCCCTCACTAGTTGTGTGGTGTTGGTTGGGGTCAATTAGATTCTATGAGCATCCCTTAATTGTCCTGTAAAGTCAAGGGGTTGTATTAGCTCATAGGATCATAAATTAAGAGCTGGAAGTGAGTAACCTTAGAGATTTACCAAGTCCAACCCTCCTGACTTGACAGATAAAGATGCTGAGACCTAGAGAGAGAAAGAGACTTCCCCAAAGTCATAAAAGTATTAAGTACTACTCTCCTTATCCCAGGTAATACCTTGGGACTTGAATTCTCAGTTACTTCTTTATTCTTAATCCTAGGTTTCTCTGTTCCTTAGTAGAGGGAAAGGCATTCCAAGAACAAGGGTGGGGGTTTGTCTTTGATACCTTAACTAATTGAGAACAAGTCTCAATCAATCATCTATAACTTTATTTTGCATAAGCATCCTGTTCCTATAGGTCAAGAAAATCTGGCCACCACCTGGAGATCATCTATAAATTAGCAAGTGAGATCAGAAGGGTAGCTTTCTAGAATTTATTTTGTTTTGCTTTCTAGGACAGCCCTGAGAAGGAACTGCCTAGAGGTGAGGAGAGGAAAGAAAAGCCTTAGTATGGGGTTCAGCCTTAGCTGGGTCTCCATCACCCCATCCACATACCTTTGACCGGAGAAGCCCCTTGAAACTTCTGAGAATCCAGAGGAGATTGGATTTCCCATCTTCCCAATTCTGTTCTAACTGAATCCTCTGATCAGCTGGCAGCAGGGTCTGTATTGGGGGCCAAGGATAGATGGAAGCATATTCACCAGGTTGAAAGAGACTCCCAACCAAAATAAAGTCAAAATGGGTTCACGATTTAGGTATAAAGGCTGATACTATAAGCAATTTGGGAGAGCAAGGAATAGTTTACCTGTCAGATTTATGGAGAAGGGAAGAATTTATGACCAATCAAGAGATAGAGAGTGTTACAAAATGCAAAATGGATAATTTTTATTATGTCAAATTGAAAAGTTTTTGTACAAATAAAGTCAATGCAACTAAGATTAGGAGGGGAGCAGAAAATTGGGAAAGAATTTTTACAACCAATGTCTCTGATAAAGGCCTCATCTCTAAAATATACAGGGAACTGAGTCAAATTTATTGGAATATAAGTCATTCCCCAATTGATAAATGGTCAAAAGATATGAACAGGCAGTTTTCAGAGGAAGAAATTAAAGATATCTATAGTCATATGAAAAATGCTCTAAATCATTATTGATTAGAGAAATGCAAATCAAAATAACTCTCAGGTACCACATCTCTCCTGTCAGATTGGCTAACATGACAAAACAGGAAAATCATAAATGCTGGAGAGGATGTAGGAATATTGGAAAAGTCTTACATAGTTGGTGGAGTTGTGAACTGATCCAGCCATTCTGGAGAGCAATTTGGAACTATTCCCAAAGGGCTGTAAAGATGTGCATACCCTTTAACCCAGCAATACCACTTCCGGGGCTGTATCCCAAAGAGATCAGACAAGTGGGAAAGGGACCCATATGTACAAAAATACTTATGGCAGTTCTTTTTGTGGCGGCAAAGAATTGGAAATCAAGGGGATGCCCATCAATTGGGGAATGGCTAAACAAGTTGTGGTATATGAATTTAATGGAATACTATTGTGCTATAAGAAATGAGGAGCAGACGGGCTTCATAATAACCTGCAAAGACCTGTGTGATCTGATGCTGAGTGAGGGGAGCAGAACCAACAGAACATTATACACGATTACAGACACTCAGTTTCTGTGATGACTAACTTTGATAGACTTGGCTCTTCTCAGCAATACAAGGTTCTAAGGCAGCTCCAAAAGACTCATGATGGAAAAGGCTATCCACATCCAGAGAAAGAATTATGGAATCTGAATGCAGATTGAGGCAAACTATTTGCTCTCTCTTTGTTTTTCTTCTTTGTTGACTTTTTCTTCGTGCTCATGATTCATTCCATTGGTTATAATTTTTCTTTACAACTTGAATATTGTGTAAATAAGTTTAATGCAAAGGCATATATAGAACCTATGGTGGATTACATGCCTTCTTGGGGGGAGGGGGGAGGAGAGGGAGGGGGAGAAAATTTGAAACTCAAAAACTTGTGGAACTGAGTGTTGTGAAATAAAAAAAAATTGTAAAATAAATTAAAAAAAAATAAAGAGACTCCCAAACCCTCAGGAGTATCCCTAGAACCCTGAGATCTCTCATATACACTAGTGTGTGTGTGTATGTGTGTCTAGTGTGTGTGTGTATGTGTGTGTGTGTGCTTGCACGCTCACAGGTATCAACCTGGAGGAATGTGGCCAGATTAATTGGGTTACAGCTATGTCTCCTTTACTTCAAATAATGAATTTCTCCTAAAATGGTCAAAGCATCATTGGTATTTTAAATCTCACTATTTGAAGTTATAAATATGTAAAGTATCATCATTAGTTTCAGCAGAGTGGAAATGTGAAAGGCAAATTTGAATAATGCAGTCCATTCTGGGGAATTCATTATTCGCACTAATGGGGATTGAATTTTGCTCATTTTACTAGTGTGAAGAATACCTCTAAGAAAGGCCCAGAAGTGGGAAAGGGCACAAGGGCCTGTTGGGAGATCAGGGATAATGAGGTCAGCCTGTGTTATTTGCTCTATTTCCTGTCTTGCAATGCAGCTGCTGCCTCACAGCCCAGCATGGGGGCTGCTTCCTCATTAGAATACAAGGAGATACAAGGAAACATGTTTTCCACAGC
Source organism: Trichosurus vulpecula (assembly GCF_011100635.1). NCBI lineage: Eukaryota > Metazoa > Chordata > Mammalia > Diprotodontia > Phalangeridae > Trichosurus > Trichosurus vulpecula. The sequence goes on along the minus strand of NC_050573.1, from coordinate 23,044,598 downwards.
TGTTGGAGGGCATTTGCATAATCTCTCCCCAGACTGCCCCCTCCCCCACTTCATATTTGGGGGAAGGTGAGTCTAGTGCTTGTCACTAGGCTAAGGGCCCTCTTGCTGTGAACAGACTGTATCGTTATCTTGAAAGAGGCTAGAGTTGTAAGTGTGACAGTTTTATACTTCCATAGACCATCACAACTGGAAACATCTGGTTCTGAAATGTCTAGGAGTTCAAAGACGCTATAAACAACCCCATATATGACACATGGCATATAGAAACAGCAGCAAAGAGTCTGGTTGAGACCAATGTGACCTAGGGGAGGATCTGAATCAGAAATCTCAAATGCTCTTCTCTGTCCTGCCAATGATTTGTTTCAGGACCTTCAGTGGCATCCCTCCATGAAAAGCCTGATCTCCACAATGTACAATAAAGTGGATTGTAGATTTAGAGGATTAAGAAACTTTAGATACCCTAGAATCCAACCAACTGATTTTTTAGATAAGGAAACTGAGGACCCAAGAGGTTAAGTGACAGGATTTTGGGTTTGCATATTTGGAGCTAGAAGGGACCTTAGAGGTCATCTAGAAGCCATCTCCGTATGGAGGCTTGGATTTGGGGGATAATTTCATTCTCTGTAAAATGGGGCAGGGGGGAAATTAGATTACAAAATGACAGAGTTGTAAGGAAATTCCGAAGTCACCTAGTTCAACCACATATGAATAGGAATGCGCTCTCCAAGGTCCCCGGAGAATAGCCATTGGGTCTCTTCTGAAAGACCAGTCAATGAGCTGGAGGAGCTCACCACCTCCAGAGGCAGTCCCTTCCACTCTAACCAGGCTCTCACGGTTAGGAAGCTTCCCCTATATCAAGCCTTCCTTTGTCTTTGTGAGTTCTCTGAACTCTGTGGCGAGTGAAAGTTGAAATGGTTGAGGCAACTATGGTTCGATCTTCCAAGCATATTGATTTATTAAGCAATACATGTCAATTGCTCAAGAAACTGGGACCAGTTTCCTTCCTGTGCTTAGGCCTGGACCCTAAATACAGGGAGAGACAGAATTTTATACATAAAAAACTTAGTCAAATAAGACCAGTTAATTAAAAGGAAACAATGCATTAAGTAAAATGATTTCTAATTGGATGAAAGATTTGGGATTTTCCAAGTTGGGAAGGGGAGAGCAAACAAGAGTAATTCTCTGAAATCAGAAAAGGAGGTGTCCCACTTCCCAAGTATCTGGAAACAATCAAAGGAACGTGGACAATAACTGATTGATCAGTATGGGGCCAGTTTTCAGATAAGACATAAAGTTTTCTTGAGATATACAATTGTGAGAAAATGCCTTGAATCAATCTGACTGGGTTTCTTGTCAGCGTAACCCAAGTCCTTGTGTCTGACTCTTTGTGATCCCATTTGGGGTTTGCTTGGCCAAGACACCGGAGTGGTTTGCTATTTCCTTCTCCAGCTCATTTTGTGATGAGGAAACTGAGGCAAATAGGGTGAAATGATTTTAGTTAAGGGTCTCTCAACAGCTTCCCAGCCACATAAGGCTAGGTTCAAACAAATCTCAGTTTTCACCACTGAATAACATTTTCTCAAAGGACAGAAATTGGACTAGACCCATAATTGAATAGAAAAGGAACTGAGCTAGCTCCAGAATTGAGTCACAAGATGGAGTCAATGTGGCTTACTCACTTCCCACAATTCACCACTCGCTGCCCTCATCCCCTCAATTCTCTCCGCTCTAAATTCTGCCTTCAGGAGCCAAGCAATCCTAATCCCTCTTTGACCTTCCAGCTACAGCAAATGTTTAAAGTTCACAAAACTCTGTACATATGTTTTCTCATTTGGTCCTCACAACATTCCTGTGAAGTTGGCACGATTATTAACTCCATTTTACAGATGTGGAAACCGACACTGACCAAGGTTAAGTGACTTGCTCAGAATCACACAGCCAATAAGTGCCCGAAAGATGGGATTTGAACTCAGGTCTTCCTGACTCCAAGTTCCAGCACTCTATTCACTGAACCACCTACCTGCCTCCTTGAAGACAGATATCATGGTCTGTATTCCACCTCAGGTGTTTTCTTCTCCTGGCTAAACATCCCAGCTTCCTTCATCAGACCCTCGTATGACATGGCCTTGGTGCCCTTTGTAGGTCTGGTTGCCTTCTTCTGGAAACCACCCAGTTTATCAAGGTTTCTCTTAAGATGGCAGGTCTGGAATTATTCCTTATCCCAGGAAAACTTGGGTTGGAGTTCCACCACAGAACCATAATGGTCCTTTAACCCATCAGTGTCCCCAGAAAACTCTGTAGGATGATAAATTGCAGAGAAGGTGCTGACCTGTATTCATGGAAGGACCTTCCTCACCTGGGAGTTCCCTACACCAAAGGATTTATGGGTCTAGTTCCTATCCCCTAAATAGCTTCAACCAAGGCCCAAGGTCCATTAGTCCATTAATATCTCTGAGCTCTCTTGTACTCCTTTGTAAAACGATCTAGTTGGGTAAGATGAACATTGAAGTCCTTCCTAGGTCCAGATTCTATACTTCTTTGATCCTTCGGGCGAGGAAAGGTGTCCCAAGGACTGGGAGTGGCATGACCCAAAGTCCAGCTCTAAATGCTATGATACTATGACTTGGGTGTCTGCTGATAACAGAAGCTGGCATTTATATGGTACTTAATGATTTACAAAGCTTTTTACATTCATTAAACAGCTCTGGGATATTTAGCTATATATATATATATAATAGCTAAAGCTATTATAGCCAGGGTATAATAAATGAAGGAACTGAGGCTCATTAGATGCTGTCACTTGTCCAAGGTCATCCACCTAGTAGAGCTTCAAACCCAAGTCTTGGGGTCAGAGATTTAGACTTGAAAAAGGATCTTAGAGGTCATCTAGTCCATATACCCCCTTATTTTACAGAGGAAAAACTGAGATACAGTCAATATATAGGATCATAGATTTAGAGCTGAAAGAGGCCTTAGAGGTCAACTCGTTCAGTAGCAAAGCAGGGTCTCTATGGGATGCATAGTGACTTAGAAAACTACAAATGACCATTATCTATGTTTCCTTATAGTAGCCTCATGCAGTAATAGTTCTAGCATTCTTGTCTCTCTTTCAAAGCTGAAGAAACAGAGAGGTGAGCAACTTGCTTGGAGTCATATGGCCAGAAAGCATCAGAGGAAGACCTCCAACCTAGCTCTTCTGTTTCCCATGTACCCCAGCCAGAGTTATTACTATCAATTCTACCACCTGGGGCAGACATTCCTCCCTCAACCCTCCCCTCCCCCAAGCAGCAGGACCAAAGGCTGGCCTCAAACCAACTTTGTAACTCATGGTGTGTGAATAATACAAGAATTATTTAAGAGAAACTCAGCTGAGTAGAGTGGGGGATTAGTTAACTAAAGTGGCTTCTCTGTTTCTGAAGGACTTCATGTGTTAAATTTGTGTACTCTCTAAATTCATTGCCCTAGGGAAGACTCCCAGTGTCCAGACCTCAGTTACAGCTCTGACCACTGCCATAATACCCCAGATAGTGCCAGGAATTCATTTTGAGTTACATGTAAACTTTGTTCCATACAAACTTTGCAGAAACCCCCTGGGGTCAATATAATATTTTTCTTCTTCCAACTGTCTCCAAATCACGGGGTGAGAACCAGCTTTCAAATGACTCTATACCATCCAAATGTTACAGGAATGCTCTCTGATAGTAAAATATTTATCATTCAGTCTTGCCTTGGATGGTTCTAAGTGCCATGTACAAAGGGAAGTCAGGAATTCTGAGACGCCACGTACTAGGGGCATGAATAAAATATATTTCTTAAAGGCCAAATCTTCAGTTGAACACAACCCGGGCCTGCTAACATGTTGGACCTCATTTTCCCAACTTGGGTTGAAAAGAAGAGAAAAATATTGCTTTTTTGGCTGAGCTGATAAGCCTCCTCTCTTTGAGGCATCATCAGAAGAAGGCAGAGAGGAGATCCTTCCTCATTTTGGAGTGTGGTACATGAGTAATTGGGAAGGGTTTTATGTGAGCTCTGGGTTGGAGGGGGAGGGGAAATGGAGAGAGAAGGGAGTCTGGGGGAAAGTGTTTGTCTGTATCCTAATGGAGGTGCTTTTTTTCAAAGCACTGAAACCCCAAATCTGACTTATTCTGCTGACAAAATTTCAAGGACTGCCCTTCCAGGCCAGTGGTCTTGTGGTCGGTTTATTAAATGTGTTCTCTTAGCATTCGATTCAATTGAGTTCAATTCTTCAATAAGTCAACCAATCAATAAACATTAATTAAGTGCCTCCTATGTGTCAGGGATTAAACACCTGTGTGCCAGTCACTTAGGATACAAAGACAAAAGTGAACTAGTTCCTAACCCTCATCGATCGATAGTTAAGCGTCCATACGTGGAACCATCAGTTACAGCAAGTGGAGAAGTTTTGAAGACTGTGGTTAAGTTCACTTACCTTGGTACTGTACTTTCCAGGGATGTACACGCTGATAATGAGGTTGACACATGCACTGCCAGAGCTAGCTCGGTGTTTGCGAGGCTCTGAAGGAAAGTATGAGAGAGGAGAGATATTAGACTGTCTACCAAACTGAAGGTCCACAAATCCGTGGTGCTGACCTCTTGTTGTTTGCCTGTGAAACCTGGACAGTCTACCAGCGCCATGTCAGGAAACTGAATCGCTTCCATTTGAATTGTCTTAGGAAGATTCTGAAGATCACTTGGTAGGTTAAGGTGCCAGGCACTGGAGTCCTTACTCAAACCAAACTACCAAGCATTCAAACCCTGCTTCAGAGAGCCCAACTCTGATGGATAGGCCATGTTCTAATGCAAAACGTATACTTGCCAAAAAGACTATTTTATGGAGAGCTCACACAGGGCAAACATTCGCATGGTGGTCAGAAGAAGTAATACAAGGACACTCTCAAGGTCTCTCTCAAGAACTTTGGAATTGATTGTGTGACATGAGAGACATTGACAAAGGACTGCTTGGCATGGATTGCCCACATCAGAGAAGGTGCTGTGCTCTGTGAGCAAAGCAGAATTGAAGCAGCTCAAAGAAAATGCAGGATGCCCAAGTTTGGAGTGTCCACCCCAAATGTTCACAAGAACTATTTGTGCCTGACCTGTGGTAGAGCATTCTGGGCACGTATTGGCCTTATCAGCCACAGTCGGACATATTGAATCTTGACTCAAGTGTAGTGATGTCATTTTGGTCCTCTTCAAGAATGAAGGACAACAGCCAACCAACCAGTGAGTTAAGCATTTATTAAGCACCAGCTGTGTGCCAGGCACTGTGCTGGGCACTGGGCATACAAGGACACAAATGAAACAATCCTCAATAAGCTTACATTGGAATGAAGGAATATGACACACCCAGAGAGATAAAGAAATACAAAGTATGTTAACATTAATTAAGTGTCTACAATATGCCAGGCACTGTAATCAGTATTTGGGGGATCAATATAATAAGAAAAATGAAACAATCCCATCCCTCAAGGAATTTGGTCTTTTTTTTTTTTGGAGGGGGGAAGGCAGGCCAATTGGGGTTAAGTGACTTGCCCAAGGTCACATAGCTAGTAAATGTGTCAAGTGTCTGAAGCCAGCTTTGAACTCAGGTCCTCCTGACTCCAGGGTCAGTGCTCCACTTACTGCACTACCTTGCTGCCCAAAATTTTGTCTCTCTTTTCAAAACTTCTTTTTGTGGGTCTTCTCACTCCTGTCCTGCAACTGTAACCAAGGAAAAACTCTCGATCCCCCAGATCTGTGAGAATCTGGGCTACTTTTCTAACTATTGGGAATGGGAATTGATCTTCCTCTTTTCCCTTCCAAAAGGCCATTACAATTCATCTTTTTGGTTTTAAACATCACTATTTTAAATACCAGCTGTGTGACTTTGGGCAAGTCACTTCACCCTGTTTGCCTCAGTTTTCTCATCTGTAAAATGAGCTAGAGAAGGAAATGGCAAATCATTCCAGTATCTCCACCAAGAAAATCCCAAATTGGGTCATGGAGCCAGACCCAATTGAAATGACTCAACAAGAAAAAGTCCGTAAGCAGGTTGTCTTCTGCCTTTGAAACTGAAAGATTGCAGGAGTTTTGCTGGAGATTTTATTTTTATTTTTTAACACATGCCAGGTCATGAGAAAAAGGCATTTATATTGTGTATTCAGATGGGAACATTTCCATCAATCTGTGCCTGTGTGTTCAATTTACTAATCTTCTGGGGAAGATGTTGCCAGGGGATGGTGTGTCTTTCGTTTACATAAACCATGTAATCTTTCCATTTACTCATCAAAGTCAACACTGAGACAGGCATGGCATGGGCGCCTAGTTTACACCAAGTCTTGGCATGGGGAGGCGTAATTCTTGTAGCCTCAAGGACACCCCCATTGATGAGCAGAAGTGAAATGTTTACATGCCTGAGACAAATTATGTAGCAGGTGGGAACATACTCTATTGCTGCTGATTTCACTCAGGGTTTCAGCTAAAACTTCTCTCTCCATTATTACCAACAAAGAATCATGAAAAAATATAATTGTGAGGAACATTCTAAGGAGACCGAGGCAGGCCTATTTGGGTAGAAAGATAAATGTTCTTGGAGCCAGAATATCTAAGTTCAAATCCCATCTCTGACACCGTCTGTATGACCTAGGGCCTCAGTTTCCTCATCTGTAAAATGGGTTGGACTAGCATTCTGAAGTGTTTTCCAGCTCCAGATCTAGGCGTTTAAGATCCTCTCAGAGTCTCAGTTTACTCCTCTGTTAAGCGGTGATAATTAACATGGAGGTTGTATGATTTAGTGGAGAAAGGAATGGATTTAAGAGGACTGGAGTTACAGAAGCTGAATTCGAATCCCAACTCAGTCACTTGTATTAACATCTCTGTTCCTTCCTCCATTTTCTATAACCAACTTTGCAGTTTTGATTCTATGACCTCAGGATGAAGACTTTGGCTTTCCACGGCCAAAGGCCTAGTCTCACTGTGAACAACCTCTATCCCCTGTAGATTGATTTTTTTAAAAGAGGCAATCAGGGTTAAGTGACTTGTCCAAAGTCACACAGCTAGTAAGTGTCTGAGGTTGAATTTGAACTCAAGTCCTCCCTGAATCCAGGGCTGATGCGCTACCCCTGCAACACCTAGCTACACCTCTATCGATATATTTTTACTGCTGTCACACCTTTGTCCTACAACTTCTAGTCTCCCCGCCCCATATCTAGCATGGATGACCCATTTGCTTCAAGGAATTTCTTCTTAGGACTCTACATTAAAATAGCCAGCCTTTACATGGGGTCTGCTATATGCCAGACACTATGCTAAGTGTTTACAAATATTACCTTGGGAAGTAGTTTGTTATTATTATCCTCATTTTACAGAGGAGGAAAATGAGGCAGACAGAAGTTAAGTGACTTGCCCAGGGTTGGTCACACAGTAAATGTCTGAGATCCTAGTTTAGCCTTCTGGAGCCAAATAGAATAAATCTAATCACACTCTGCAAGATCCATCTTGGGATACCTGAATACAGCTAACAATCCCCACTGAATCTTTTCCAGGCTAAACCTCTCCAGTTCCTCCAATCAATCTTCATATAGCATGAGCTAGAGACCCCTCACACTCCAGGCTGCCCACATCTGGATGCTCTCCATTTTGCCAGTATCTTCATTAAACTGGTATGCCCACAAGTAAGCTCCAGATGTGGTATGACCAGGTTAGAGGACAGTGGGACTATTTTTAGAAACTAGGCCTCTCAGTGTAGCTTTGTATTACGTTTAAAATGTCTGATCTATAGGCCCCTCGAGCTCTGACATTCTCTGTTCTGAGGTTCAATCAATCCATTGGTCAACAAGTATTTATTAACGTACTAAGTGCCAGGCACTGTGTTAGGCAACGAAGATACAACGAAAAAGCAAAAATGGTCCCTGCCCTCAAAGAGCTTCCAGTCAAGAGGATAGGCCACATATGCATAAATATATACACACAAGATGCATGTGGGGCAAATACAAAATAATCTTAGAGGGGATGGCATTAGCAGCTGTGAGGATCAGGAAAGGGACCAGCAGAAGGTTGCAAGGGACCTCAGTCTTGCAGGAGGCCAGAGTTTCTTCCAGCTGTTAAAGCCCCTCCCAGATCTGACATTCCCTATTCTAATACCCCTCCTGGCTCTGATGTTCTCTGTTCTAAGGCCCCTCCCAGCCCTGACATTCCCTGTTCTAATACCCCTCCCAGCTCTGACATCTCCTGTTCTAAGGCCCCTCCCAGCCCTGACATTCCCTGTTCTAATTCCCCTCCCAGCCCTGACATTCCCTGTTCTAATACCCCTCCCAGCTCTGACATCTCCTGTTCTAAGGCCCCTCCCAGCCCTGACATTCCCTGTTCTAAGGCCCCTCCCAGCCCTGACATTCCCTGTTCTAATACCCCTCCCAGCTCTGACATCTCCTGTTCTAAGGCCCCTCCCAGCCCTGACATTCCCTGTTCTAATACCCCTCCCAGCCCTGACATTCCCTGTTCTAATACCCCTCCCAGCTCTGACATCTCCTGTTCTAAGGCCCCTCCCAGCCCTGACATTCCCTGTTCTAATACCCCTCCCAGCTCTGACATCTCCTGTTCTAAGGCCCCTCCCAGCTCTGACATTCCATAAACTGCCATTATTTATATATGCATTTGCCTTCCTACGTAGATTGTAAAGTCCTGGAGGTCTGGGAATATGTTTCATATGTTCACAACCATTTTTTGCCCTTCAACATTATTGGACTGAATGCATTGAAGATGGATGATGTGAGAATGGGATAGGAAGACTATTTCTGATACAAGGTATTTGACATCACCTTGGCAGCAGGTATCCAGTGGAGTGCCCCAGGGATTTGTGCCTGATCCTCGGTTGTTGAGAATTTTGATCAATGACACATAAAGACATAAATGACTTTCCTATCAAATTTACAGATGACACAAAGCTGGGAGAGATAAAAAGACACTGGGAGCAGTCAGGATCCAGTAAGAACTTGACAGGGTAGAATATTATTATTATTGGTGTAGAGCTGGAAGGGACCCCAGAGACCATCTCATCTGTTGACAGACATAAAGTCCAACTTCTCCATTTTTCAGAGAAGAAAACTGAGGCCCAGAGAGCTTAACTTGGCCAAGATTTTGTGGGTAATGGGTAGCAGAGCCAGTAGGCTTTCTGCTGTACCATGCTGCCTCCTACTTTTTGTGAGCCAAATCAAGTAAGATGAAATGAAGCAAAGATTCATGTAAAGTCTTACACACCAGACCAATCTACCCAGTATACAGAGATAGAAATTAAATTCTCCAAAGGCTGGACAACTGGATGCCCAGATACTGAGAGAACTAGTGCATTGTTTGCCAAATTACTGGATAGATGTTTGAATTATTGTGGTAAATGGGAGACATGATGAAGGACCAGAGAAGGGCAAATATGGTTTTTTTAAAAAGGAAGAAAATAGACTCTTCCACTAATGGGTAGTGACTTCAATCCTAGCAAAATTCTAGAATGGATCTTTTTAAAACGGTTCATGAAGATCTAGAAAAGAAAATGATTCTTGCAATGAGGCAGCATGTCTTTACCAGGAACGGGTCATGATGGACTAAACCTCACTTCTTTTTTCAACAGCATTCTTAAACTGGTCTGTCTGGGGAATGGTGGGGATAGTTTACTTAGAATTTAGCATGCTTCTGATAAGGTCTGTTAAGATTCTTGTGTAAATGATGGAGACGTGTAGGCTGGACGATGAGACGGTTTGGAAAACCATTCAAAAGCCAAAGAATATTTATGAATGCTCTGGCATCACTTTGGAAGGAGAGATCTAGGGGCATGCTCCAGAGATCTGTGTCTGCCCCTGCGCTGCTGAATAACATAATAATTTGTTGTTGTTGAGTTGTTTCAGTCACGCTCGACTCTTCATGACCCCATTTAGGGTTTTCTTGGCAAAGATACTGGAGTGGTTTGACATCTCCTTCTCCAGCCCATTTTATAGATGAGGAAATTGAGGCAAACAGGGTGAAGTGACTTGCCCAGGGTCACACAGCTAGTAAGTATCTGAAGCCAGTTGTGAACTCAGGAAGATGAGCCTTCTTGATTCCAAGTCCAGTGCCCTATCCACTGTGCCACTTGGCTATCCTCAACGATAATAATGGCTAGCATTTACGTAGCATTTTATGTTTTGCAAAGTACTTTACACATCTTAATTTTATCATTACAACAACTCCATGAGGCAGGTGCTAGGATAGTCTACTTTTCAGTCAAGTAAACTGAGGTAGAGAAAGGGTAACTTGCCAAGGGTCCCATGTCTGGCAAATGTCTAAGGCAGGTCTCCCTGACTCTTAATTAAGGCTCTCTCCACCAGGCCACCTGGATGCCTCATTATCTGTAATTTGGATGACATGCTCATCAAATCTGTGGATGACACAAAGCTAAGAGGGACAGTTAACACTCTGGATAACAGAATCAGGATCCAAAAAGTTATTGGCAGAACAGAAAATTGGGATGGATGTAATCAGGTGAAATTTAATTGGCATAAAGGTAAAGCCCTATACTTGGGTTTTAAAATCCAATATAAGAACAAGTAGAAAGTAGACTTAGCAGTTTGTTAGAAAAGGATCTGGGGGTCTAAGTCAACTGTAAGCCCTTTATGAGGCAGTGGTTGTAATGTTGCAGCCAAAATACTCAGGACTGCATCCTGAGGGGGCAAAACTTCCAGTTACAAGCTCTTCGGCCAACTGCCAGTCTTGGTCAGACCACCTTTGGAGGTTCACGTTCAGTTCTGGAGGTCATTGGGATGACATTGGTAAGGTAGAGTGTGTTCAGAGGAGGGCATTCAGGGTGATGATTGACTCTTGAGCCCAAAATCATATGGGTATTGGTTGAAGGAATGAGGATGTTTACCCTCGAGAAGAGAAGGTTTGGGTATCATGATCTGCATCTTCAAGTATTTGTGGAAGAGAGAAGGAGCTTTGTTTTGCCTGGCCCCTGACGGTAGAACCCAGATTAATAGAGGCTTGCCTTAGTGGAAAAAGATCAATGGATTCAAATTCAGAGGACCTGGATTCAAATCCTGACTCTACCACTTGCCACATGTGTGACCTTGGGTAAGTGGTATTTCCTCTCTGGAGACTGCACTAGATAACCTCTAAGGTCCTTTCCACCCTAAACCTCTAATTCTATGAAAAAATAAGGCTCAGTGTAGTAAGAAACTCTCTAACAGTAAGAGCTGCCCCAAAGTTGGATGGGCTTTCTGAGGAGGTGGCAGATTCTTCCTTCTGGAAGGGGGAATAATATTTGTTTAGCACCTACTGTGCACTAGGCGCTATGCTAAGTGCCTTACAAGTATTATCTCATTTGATTCCCACAATAATTCTGGGAGGTACATGCCGTTATTATCCCCATTTTATGGTTGAGGAAACTGAGGTAGAGAAGCGACTTACCTGGGGTTGCACAGCCAGGAAGTATCCGAGGCTGGATTTGAACTCCTGTCTTCCTGACTCCAGGCTCAGCACTCTGTGCACTGTGGTGCCTCCTAGAGGCTGCAAGGTCTTTGTGTAAAGACGTCTGATAATGGAATCACCTGTCGGAGTATTATATTGGGAATACTTTTTTGAGATATGGGTTAATCTTGGTGGATTCTGAGGTTCTTTTCGAACCTGAAGTGAAGTGGTTTCTATAAGCTGAGTTTGAAGGTCAGCTCTTTGCTCCTTGCTACCTTTGTGACCCAGGACAAGTCACTCAACCTTGTTCCTAACAACGTCTCCTCTGGGATCTCACAAAAACCCTTGTTTTTGCTTCTCTAAAGTTCTTATAGAATCACAGACTTTGAGAGCTGGAAGGGACCTTACAATTCATGTAGTCCAGCACCTTCTCTTTACAGATGAGGAGACAGAGGGTCAGAGAGGTTAAGTGAATTGTTCATGGTCACATAAAGCTAATAGGTATGGGGGGGAGGGGGGACTTGTATCCTGGTCTTCCTGACTCCAAGTCCCAAAATCTCTCCACTACACTGCGTAGCATCTCTAATAGACCTTTAATGAATGCTTGTTGAATGAACAAGTGAATGAATGTCATTTTATTTGATGGAGGCATCATGGTACGATGAAAAGATTGGATTTGGGGTCACAAGACCTGAGTTCGAATCCCAGCTCTGTCACGTTACCTGTTTGATCTTGGGGAGGTTACTTCTGTGGGCTTCAGACTCATCCTCTGTTAAATGAGGGTGTTTGGACTAGATTGGGGGTTCTAATAGCCTGGAATTCACGAACTTGTTTTAAAAATTTTTTTTGATTACTGTATTTCAATATAATTGGCTCTTCTGTATTCCTGTGTGCTCTATTTAATGCATGTACAAACATGATTCTGAGAAGGGGTCCATAGGATTCACTAGACTGCCAAAGGTGGGGGTGGAGGAGTCCATGACATAGAAAACATACTCAGTAATCTCTTAGGTCTCTTTGATTTTAGATCTACAAGCCTAACCCCTATAATCTAACTTTGTTAGGGACTATAAGTCACTTCCAATCTCTCTGGACCTCAGTTTCCTCATGTATCAAATGACCAGGTTGGATTAGATGATCTCCAAGGTCTCTGGCAATCGGTGCTCAGTCTTATGACACGACACACAGCTCCTCCCGCCTCTCCTGAGTCTCCTTTCATCCTGGATCATTGTCTAAGGCAGAGCCCAGGCATGATCAGACTGCTGATATGTGAAATGCTCCAGGGTCTCCAGCTCTGACCCTGTGATTTATTCTGGGAGCCCCTCGTGACTTCCAGGGCTGAGATGATGGTCATGCCCTTTCTTTGAGGAGCAAGGCTTTGACGCAGGCTTTTTTCCACAGGTCCCTCTGCCTGTCACCAGGCCCTGGAAGGAGGCATTCTGCAGGGCAAGGAAACACTTAGCCCCTTTATGGGGTGTGTGTGTGGGTGTGGGTGTCCAGGGAGCCAAAGCCAGGCAGTTATCATGCACAAGGCAGCCTGCCTCATGGCCTCCTTTTGACACTCTCCTGCCCCACCTGAAACCAGTCCTTTCCTCTATTCCAGTCTCGGGATCCATAGCTGCTGCTTCTCCATGGCCCCTGTTCCATGGCTGCTGCCTCTCCATGGCCCCTGTTGCTAGATTTGTGGCATGAAAGTCCCCATCACGCTTCTCTGTGTTGGCTCCAGTGACAGGACACAGAGACCTCTCCCAAGCAGCTACTTGGATGAGTGACTGGGACAGGCCCCCAAGTGGAGGGACATGAGGAGGTCACCCAAGACTTTGCCGACAGCAGCGAAATGGGTTCTCTGGAGGCTTGCCTGGGATAAATGTAATTGGCGGAGGCGGGGCAGCTTTGCAATCTTGGGTCATATATTATCATAATTCAATAACGATGCTGTGAATAGCGGAGCTGGGAAAGGGAGCTGCTGAGGATTGGAATGCTTAAGAAGCATCGAGACCCAAGTGGGGACCCAGCCACCAGGGTCTGTTTGGTCTGATGCAGAGACTGAGCACTGCACTGAAAAGAACAGAGGACAAGAAAACCAGAGGACAGGAATGCGGGTGGGGTAGGGAGAGGAGAGGGAGGGAGAAGAAGAGAGGAGGGGAGGGCAAGGGAGGGAAGAGGAGAGGAAAGAAGAGAATGGGAGAGAAGAGGGGAGGAAAGCAGAGAGGAAAGGAGAGAAAGGAAGAAGAGAGAAGAGGGGCATGGAGGGAAGAGGAAGGGAAAGGAGAGAATGGGAGGGAAGAAGAGGGGAGGGCAAGGGAGGGAAGAGGAGAGAAAGGAAGTAGAGAGGAGAGGAGGGTGGAGAGAGAAGGGGAAGGGAGAACAGGGGAGAACAGGGGAGGGGAGAGAAAGGGAAAGCAGGAAAGAAGAGGGTAAAGGAAAGTTGGGGAAAGGAGAAGAGGAAGGGAAGGAAGAGAAGAGGAAGAGAGGGGAGAAGAGGGAATAGGAGGGGAGAAAAGAGGAGAGGAGAGGAGAAGAAGGGAATTAGGAGAGGAGGTTAAGTAACTGTGTCCAAGACAACAGAACATGGAAGTCAAAAGAGACTCCAAGAGCTAGCTCATCTGCCTGCAACCAAAAGGAATCCCTTCTAGAGGATAGCTTGCAAGGGGTCCTGTGACCTTCCTTTGAGGTCCTTCAGTGATACAGAGCCCACTCTCTCCCTCAGGCAGCCCCTCCCACCTTGGGACAGCTCTCACAAATGAAGCTTTCCCTTGGATGAAGCCGAAATCTGCCTTGATACAACATTTGCCCATTAATGCTGGTTCTGCCCATTGGAGGTCAAGCAGAACTACTAATCGATCTTCCCCTTGGCCACCCTTCAAATACTTAAACCCAGCTCCTGTGTCCCTCCCCCCACCCCACTCTGAGTCTTCTCTTCAGTTTAAGGATTCCCAATTCCTCCCACTGTTTTCCCTACGGCATCATCTCACCGCCCTTCCCCACCTCGGTTGTCTTCTGGCTGGATGCTGTCAGTCCTGCTGACCCTTGGAGTTATCTAAGGAACATTGAACACCACCCAGAAACAAATAATGATGACATTAATCATAAAAATGGTTTAAAAATAATTCACATTTGCATAATGCTTTGAGGTGTGTAAAGCACTTTCCTAATAAATGACTGTGAAGTCGGTTGCGCATGTATCATTATGTATAGAAGCCCCTTCATATTTTTTCTCTCCATCTCTCATCCCATTGTTTCGGTCAGGTCCCAGGCAGGTCCACTCCTCTTTATGAAGACATTTGGGTTAAATTCCTTTGCAAAAGGGTAATTTTTAAAAAATTAATTAGAAAATATAACTTATCTATAGGCATCTAGATGGAAGTGGGATCTGGAGTCAGGAAGTCCTGAGTTAAGAATCCTCCCTCATACACTTACTAGCTATGTGACCTCTGGAAAGCACTTAACCTCTGTCTGCCTCAGTTTCCTAGTCTGTAAAGTGAGGATGATAACAGCATCTCTCTCTCCCAGGGTTGTTGTGAGGATCAAACATAAGGCTATCTGGAAAGCACTTTGCCCTCCTCAAAGCACTATATAAATGCTGCTATTATTATATCATAGACCATGGGAGCTCATGGAACTGGTAACTGGAGACCTTAGAGCCCATCTGGTCCAATTCTCTTAATTTATGGAGAAGAACTCTCAGAACCAGAGAAGAGAAAGGACCCGCCCAAAGTCTCCCAGATTGTAAGCAGCAGAACTGGGGCATGAACCCAGGAATTTCCTCTGATTCCAAATCCAATGCCCTTTTCACTGTAGTGTGATGTTTCTGATGTGGACTGTAGTTATAAGGAGAAAAAACTGAGTCCCTGAGAGGTAAAGTGATTTCCTGAAAAGTACACCAGTAGCAAGGCATGGATTCAAATCCAAGTCCCCTGACTAGGAATCTAGTGTTCTCTGTCCTACACCACAGGATGGACTTCAAGGTCACTGGTCTACTTGAGGATCCCTAGACAAGACAAGTCATCTCCCATCACAGTGCTTTTGCATGAGCTGTGCCTCATGCCTGGGATGCACTTCTTCATCATATCTATCTCTTAGAATCCTCCCAAGGCCCAGCTCAAGCATCATCTCTTGCCAAAAGCTTTGCTGATCTCCCACAGGGATTAGTGCCTGTCCTTCCACCAAATTTTGGGTAGAATTTACCCTTATTTACCTGTGTACTTGGTAGAATATAAGCTCTTTGGCCAAAGGAACAGATTCATTTTTGGTGCCATAGCGCAGAGAGTTTGGGGCCTGAAGTCAGGAATATTCTTCCGAGTTCAACTCTGACCTCAGACACTTAGTCGCTGTGTGACCCTGGGCAAGTCACTTAGTCCTGTTTGCCTCAGTTTCCTCATCTGTCAAATGAGCTGGAGAAAATGACAAGCCACTCCAGTATCTTTGCCAAGAAAACCCCAAATGTGGTCAGACAGAGGTAGACATGACTGAGAAACAACTGAACGACCCTAGTGTCTAGCACACAGTAGGGATCTAATTGTTTGATGAATTGAAGTAAGAGGGCCTAAGATGGACTTCCCCTTCCAGCAAACTGTTTCCAATTTCTCTCTTGTCTTCGATCAGCTTCCCATTGAAAGCTCCCTATGAGCTCTCACCCCCCAACCCCCATCCAATCACATCAGTAGGCTGCCCACTCTGCCCCTGTAAAAACCTGGGGGTAGTAGTTCAGCCCTTGTCTACTTTGTAGGAGAGTCTTATAGATAAAATGAGACCGGTAGGAACAGCATCTGGATTAGGCTTGCCTCTCAGGACAGCATTTTCTCTATTGGCAAAACCTAGACAGATGTCCCCTTTTCTGTCTAGTTACGGGCACCTCCCTGGAGGTCCTCGAACTTGGAGGGGCTCAAAAACAAGTGTCTCTCATCCCATCCCCACATGGTTTGTGACATTTCTGAGAACGATGGGTTGGAAGGGACTCCTTTGCTATACTGTGACATCACAGATCTTGGGCTGGAAGAGACCATCTTACCCCCCACTTTACAGATGAGGAAACTGAGCAGGGAAGTCAAGTAACTTGGCCAAGGTCACACAGTAAATATCAGAGGAAGGATTTGAACCCAGGTCCTCTGACTCCAGCACTGATCACTGTACCACACTATTCAAATTTTGACTGATGCCCTTTATCAAGGACTACAGTTCAAATTGTATGAGAATTCTTTTTAAGGATCTGGAACCCAGGACTTTTTCCAGAGATCCTGGACCTCTGGCATGGAGTGGTCCAAGAAAGCAGGGCTTGGCAAGAGATTAGAAAGAGACAGGGTGGAGTGGAAAGCAGGTAAAGTTAGAAGACCCAGGTTCTAGCCTCAATTCTGCCACTAACTCCGTATGATCACGGACAGGTCACTCCCTGGCTGGGGCATCAGTTTCCTCAAATGGAAAATGAGGGGGTTGGGCTTGTCTTGATGACCACCTGGGGAGTATCGTGGAGAGAGGGATGTGTTCAGATCAATCCTGGACTTGATGGTCTTCAAGGCTCCTCCCACCTCTGAGCCTTCAAGGAAGGTATAACAGTATCTACATTCCCTCCCAGTATAGAGTATATTATAAGCTACCTTCCAGCTCTGACATCACCTGTTCTAGGCCCCTCCCAGCTCTGATATTCCGTGTTCTGAGGACCCTCCTGGCCCTGACATCACCTGTTCTGAGGCCCCTCCCAGCTCTGATATTCTATGGCCCATGTAGAACACTGCTCTAAGGTAATTCTCTCACTGAGTCAGGTCCCTAGAACAGGTGTTTACATATGATTACTGATTGGTGTAGCAAGACTTAATTGGCTTTTAGAAAGGGCAATGGTTTGCCCCAAACATCTTTCCCACTTTTGCCAAACCAGGGATGCCTTCTCCCACTAGTACATGTGGAGTCCAGGGGAAAGTGGGCCCCATGCTTAAACCCATGTGGTGAAAGGGTAACTCAGAACTCCTAAAAGTTCTTTGAATGGAGTCCCTGAGACTTTCCTTTCAGGGATGGTGGAGCTTTTGTGCCGGGGTCCTTGTAGGGCCGTGAATCTGCATCCAATCTGTCCTTAACTCCAAATGGAGACATTGCTGTTTAACCAATCCAGAGATATTACAAGAACCCCGTTGGGAAGATGGGAAATCCAAATCCTCCAGGCCTTTCAAAGATTACAAGGCCCTGATCCCGCTCCATTCCCCCAGCTATCATGGGAAGGGAGAGAGGAACACCGGAGGTGGGGGGTAAGTATGACCAAGATCAAGGCTGAGGCCCAAGGCCCTACTGCAGCCCCACCAATCCATTCTTTCTGAAGGATCGAGCAGGAACATTTTCTATACTTGCTTGAATCTCCTGGGCAGAATTTGCTTAACACTTTGTAGGCTAACTCATAGGTTGTGAGCAAATTTCCTCAGACATCCTGAACACTTTTCCTATACAATACCACTCCAGCTGATCAAGAATCCCTCTCCACACACACACACACACACACACACACACACACACACACACACTCACACTCACACACTAACACAGAGTCTAAAGTCCATGATTCACTGATTCAATAGAGGAGTGTTCTTACCTCATTAAGGTATTAGGGCTTGATATCTTGACACTTAATTTAAATGGGGTGGGGTGATTTGTTTGATTTACTCAATTAAAATCCACCAGTACATATGACTCAATTCAACCTAAAAATAAGAAAAACCCAATCCATATATTAAGCACCTACTATGTATTAAATCCTGGGGATACAAAGATAAAAAACAGTCTAGTACCTGTCCTCGGAGAGCTTGTGTTCTACTGGTCCCTTCAAGTCAGGTATGACCCGAACAATCCAGACGCTGACAAGAAACAACCCCGTGCCTCTGCAATCCTGGCTAAACCCAGGGAGAGTAACCTAAGCCACCTCCGAACACCGAAGCTGAGAATTACCTGGCAGTAGGGGGTGGGTGAGGAGGTTGGTGGGTGCCTTGACTTGGACAGAAACTCAAAGTCTTGGAGGAAGTCTATGATGTAGACACTATCATAAGCCTACAGAGTGGTCTGATCCTGCAGCCCCTCACTAGAGCTGCACTCCTAGCTCCTTTTCAGGCCCTGTGAGACTCCTTTCTTGGTTTATGTCACTCCTGACCTGCACTGCTCTTTGAGGATGTACTTCTGAGCTCAAGCTTTGGTCCTGGGAATCCATTTTGGCAAATAGCAAGAAGTTACTGAGGGTATACACCACTAAGATACAAGGGAAGAGTCAGGGGATGGAACTGGAAAGAACCATCTAGTCCAACTAAGGGATAAGCATTACAAAAACTATGAAACTACAACAGAAACAAAAAGATCTTCCTCCCCACTCAAGTCTTCTCCCTCATTAGGAGGTCTTGGAATGCTCAAAGTGTGCCACCCCTCCCCCAGCTGTTGAAGTCTGAGATTCTGGGCGGGATGGGGGTAATAAATAAGCAGAGTTAAGCAGAGCTTATTTATTATATATATTATACATAATATATATCATGATACAGTTATTACATTATTGGATTGTATGTATGTGTTTGTGTATATGTGTGTGTTTGTGTGTGTGCATATATGTGTGTGCATGGATATGTGTGTATGTATTTGTGTGTGTGTGTATGTGTGTGTATGTATGTGCATATATGTGTTTATGTATATGTCTTTGTGTGTGTGTGCGTGTGCATGTGTGTGTGTGTGTGTGTGTGTGTGTGTGTGTGTGTGTGGTGGAGGGGGGAATCAGAACTCCAGAGGGTCCAAAGAACGTCTCTCTCAGAGATCAGCCCTCCACCTACCTCTTTAATCTCTCCCAATCTGCTTGCTTCCATGCTTTAATCCACATTTGTTTTATTCTCTTGTCCTTCCTCCCTCCCTTCTGATAATCAGGGATAATGATATCCATGACCAGACGTCCCTCCAGCATCATGGGGGTGGGGGTGCTGCCCAGCTCACTTCTGGGCCTTCTGAACCAAATGACCCCATCTGTTCCTCTTGTTTTGCTCACGTTCCCCCATGGGAGCCATCCCAGAGGGGATGGGTCTGACCTTTGCTTTCTGATGAGACAACATCTCTTTGGAGGCCAGGGTGCTGGTCCTGGCTTATGTCACACTTAATGAAAGCAAAACTATCTACAAGTGTATTTGGTGGGGTGGGACCAGGAGGGGAGACTGACTCCATTCCATTCCCTGATTCCGTCCCACAAGCAAAGAGATATTTGTTTCATTTTAAAAGTATCAACCCAATCCTACCCTTCTCGTTTCACGTGGCTCACCGGTGCTTGCCTTAGCATGGACAGTGTACTTCTCTCATCAACCAATCCACCTACTAACAAGCATTTATTATCTGCCCACTGTATACCAGGCATTATGCTAGACAGAGAAGCAAACAATCTCTACTCTCCAGAAGCTTCCAAGAGGAGACGATAAATCAACAGAGAATAATATAAAGACAACAAAGACAAAGAAATATAAGGTGGCTAAGGAGGGAGGGCATGAACATTAGAGAGAATCAGAAAAGGTTTCCCATAGAGGATGATACCTGAGCTAGGCCTTGGAGGCAGACAGGGAACCTATGAGGTGGAGGTGAGGAAGGAATGCCTTCTAGGCGTGGGGGATGGCCAGTGCACATGCGTAGAACATCCTCCTCCCAATGGGAGGGTGGAGAAAGAAAAAGGAGGAGGAGGTCCTCCTTCCCCATGGCAAACCTCCAGAGAGTTGCCTGCTATAGACTAACCATGCATGATCCAACCTCTTCCTGGGCCATGGTTCTGTACGGAGATAGGATGGGGTTGAACCAAATGGATTCTCCCCTTAAGGTAAACTCCAACATTGGCCCCAGACATGGTGTGGTACAGAGCACTGGACCTGGAGTTGGGAAGGTATAAGTTCAAATCCCACCCCCAGCACTTAGAGTCAGGAAAGTCAATTCACCTCTCTGGGCCACTGTTTCCTCATTTGTAAATGAGGAATTTGGACTAAGGAGCTCCCTTCCAGCTCTAAATCTATGATCCTATGATCTTGACACTCTGAGGTAGTATCCACCAGCTGTTGACAGATCAAAGGAGGAAGACCTGAGTTCAAACTCAAGCGACGGATCCAAGGATGAGGGAGAAGGGAGTCCCCCATTCTTCATCACTTTCTTAAGTCTAAATAATCAACAAAGCAATAAATCAAGCCCCGATTTGCAGTATTTGAGAGTTTCTGAAATACATTCTGGGTCCAGCACATCCCTGGATAAATCTATGCTAAACGATAATAAAGCTGTACATTTATGTAACACCTACTATGTGCCAGGCTCTGTGCTAAGTCCTTTACAGAAATTATCTCCTTTGATCCTCACAACAACACTGGGAAATAGGTACTATTATTATCCCCCTTTTCCAGTTGAGAAAACTGAGGTAGACAGAGTTTAGGTGACTTTCTAGTAAGTGTCTGAGGCTGGATTTGAAATCAGGTCTTCCTGGCTCCAGGCCCCACTCTCTATTCACTATAGCACCCAGCTACCTGCAGAAAGTGCAGTAAGATTTAAAGGAGAAAAGGAAACTCTTAAGAGCGGGGGTTGTTTCATTCTTTGTCTCTATATCCTGAGAGCCTGGCACATAATAACCTCTTAACAAATGTTATGAGCTGCTGATCTTCATTGGTAGAGAGTTGCCTGTCCCAGGAACTCCCTGTATGGAGAAAGTTCTGGGCCTGGAGTCATTAAGATTTGAATTCAAATCTGGTCTCATACACTTGATAACTCTGTGACCCTGGGCAAGTGACACCTCTCCTGTGCCTCAGTTTCCTCATATATGAAATAGGCAGAGCAACAGCATCTACCTCCCAGGCTGTTATGAGATTCCAATGAGATAATATTTGTAAAGGGTTATATAAATGCTTCTTCTTTTGGGGGTGGTGGTGAGGCAGTTAGGGTTAAGTGACTTGCACAGGGTCACACAGCTAGTAAGTGTCAAGTATCTGAAGCTAGATTTAAACACAGATCCTCCTGACTCCAGGGGCTGGTGCTCTATACACTGTACCACTTAGCTGCCATCTTCTTCTTCTTCTTCTTCTTCTTCTTCTTCTTCTTCTTCTTCTTCTTCTTCTTCTTCTTCTTCTTCTTCTTCTTCTTCTTCTTCTTCTTCGTCTTTCTTCTTCTCTTCTTTCTGTCTCTTCTTTCTTCTTCTTCCGCTTCTCCTCTTCTTCTTTTCTTCTTCTTACTTCTTCTTCTCCTGTCATTTCTCTTCTGCTTCTCCTCTCTCCTTCTCCTCCTCCCCCCCTCCTCCTCCTCCTCTCTCATGTTCCTCCTCCTTCTTCCTCTTTCCTCCTCCTCCTCCTACGCCTCTTCTCTCTTCTTCTGCTTCTTCTTCCCTTCTTCTTCCTTCTTCCTTCTTCCTTCTCTTCTTCTTCTTTCTTCTGCTTCTCTATGTCTTCTTCTTCTTCTTCCTTCGTCTCTTCTTCTTCTTCTCTTTCCTCTTCTCTTCTTCTTCTTCTTCTTCTTCTTCTTCTTCTTCTTCTTCTTCTTCTTCTTCTTCTTCTTCTTCTTCTCATTATTATTATCTTCCCCTCTGCAACATCCTTGACAGGTTTGACCAGGCTTTGCTTGAAGACCTCCAATGATCAGAACCCTACCACCCCCCTAAAGTAACCCATTCAACTTTGGGGCAACTCTCATCATGAAGAAGCTTTTGTGACCACCAGCCTAAAAGAGCCTCTTTGTGACTCTTTCCCATCCCTATCACGCCTGGTTCTGTCCCCTGGGGCCAAGCTGAGCCAAGCTAGTTCCTCATCCACATTACAGCCTCCAAAGACTTGAAGCCGGCTTCCATGTGCCCTCTGGATCTTCTCTTTCCCGGGCTAAAGCACCAAATTCCTTCAATTGATGTCCTTGTAACGTCTTCTGTGTCAATTCTGTCATGGGCATCATCAATCAATTCCTCCTCGTCAACAAGCATTTATGACATACCTACTACATTCCGGGTCCTGCATCTGGCTGACAAATCCACCGAGAATCTCCATCTTTCTAATGCCCTTGGTTCCCGCCCAAGGCCCCCAACAGAATCACATTTCCAAAGTTACTGGAAAAGGCAAAAAGAAATGAAAGGGCCATGTCAGTTTTAGGCCACATTATAAATATACGCCAGACTGTTTGCCAAATGGAAGAGCTGCAGAATTTGCGGGGAAAGAATTTATTGGCGAGTGGGATAGAAACGGCAGGCACTGTGGGCTGGGTGATTTACTCAGAGCCTGGGCATGGAGAACAAACTGGCAAATGGCCATTCAAAGGGAAAGGGCCCATTGGAGATGATGATCATAATACTTTGTAGTTATGTATCACCTGCTCAGAGAGGCCTCCGGAGCCATTTTCAGGGGCTGGCGTGTGAGCAGAGGTATTCCTTTGGTATTTTTTTAGTGACTATTTTGGAGGCTGAGCCTGGTTGTTCTGTTGGTTAGCATGTAAGCCAACCATGGTATAGTTTTATTTGGGGGTGGGGTAGGCGGTGGGAGGGAATCTGAGCCTCTGAGTTCATTTGTGTGTAGCTCTCCCAGGGTGGAAATTATCTCTGTGGATGAAGACAGGCAACTTCTGCATAGTTAAGGCTCACACTTAGAGGTTGAAGGGACCTTAGAATCATAAAGTCAGAGGCCTAATTTGGAAGGGATGTCAGAAGCCAATGAATCCAACTTACTTATTTTGCAGATGAGGAAACTGAGGCTCAGAGAAGTTAAATGACTTGACCAAGGTCACCTAGGCTGTAAATGTCAGAAGTGATGCCTTTAGCAAGAGGCCTGCCCTGTTCTCCCCCACCTTCCCAGTGCCTTCCCCTTCAAGATTACTTTCTGATTACTTCCCATGATCTCTACATATGTCTTGTACGTATATATTCGTCTACATGTTGTCTTCTCTATTAGACTTCGAAGTCTTTGAGGACATGGATTGTTTTGTTTCCCTTTCTTTATAACCACAGTGCTTAACATGTTGCCTACCACATAGTAGGTACTTTTATCATAATGACAATATGGAATTTGAACCCAGGTCCTCTGACTAGAGTCAACAGTTTTTCCCATGCCAGACCTCACCATCATTTTAAAGATAAAGAAAATGAAATCCAAAAAAAAAACCTAATTGACTCCCACAAGGTCAGTCAATAAGTCAGCAAACATTTTATTAGGTGCCTACTATGTGCTAGGGACTGTACTAAATGCTAAGGATAAACAGAGGTAAAAAGATGGCTCTCTGCCCTCAAGATGCTCACAGTCATGTAAACAACTATGTATAGACTTATGGATTTTTATAGAAGAAAAACCATTTCAAAGGGAAGGTGCTATCAGTTCTGGAGACTAGGAAAGGCCCCTTGTAGAAGGTGAAATTTTAGCTGAGATTTGAAGGAAGCCATGGAATCTAGGAGAGGGGGTGAAGATGGGGTGAATTCCAAGCATGGAGAAGAGCCCACAGAAAAGGCAAAAAGTTGGGAGATGGAGTGCCTTGTTTGGAGAAGAGCAAGAAGGCTGGTGTTGATGGATTGGAGCATTCAGGAAGCGGAGTAAAATATAAGAAGATTGCATACGGTAGGTGCTTAATGAATTGTTGGAGCATATATCCAGAGCTGGAAGGGACCTCAGAATTCATCTGGTCAAAATCTCTCATTTGACAGATGAGGAAACTGAGGGCCATAGAGGTGGAGACTTGCCCAAGGTCCCATGAGTAGTGAGCTGATGGTCCTCTGACCCAGAGTCAGTGTGTACCTAGTTACTTCCTCATATGACAGATTCAGAGTTACTGTATGTACAGCCTACATTCACCACAGAGCAGGTAGGGATTAAAGTCACTGAACTTTGCACGGGATGATGCTTTGCTTACAACAAGAGGAGAAAGGGGGTTAATGATCCTTTGGACCAGACACTGACCAGAAACCGCCTCTCATCAGTCGATCAATGTACAAATATTTATTGGCCATGCTTAATAAATATATATTGATCGACCAATTAAGCACCTTCTCTGAGCTAGACGCTGTGCTAAGCATGGGATTATAAAGACAGAAATGAAGCAATTCCTTCTCTCAAAGCACTTACGTGCCATTGGAGGAGATGACAGGTACACACACATATGTGTCCATGTATATATACTAACACACACACACACACACACACACACATATATATATTATATATATATATATATATATATATATATATATATATATATATATATATATATATATATATATAATCATATACTACAAAGCTCAGCTCAAGGACCACCTTCTCTCTTTTCATAATTTCCCCCTCCCATCCCTCTCACGTTTATTTATTTTGTGCACATCTTGTATATACTTATCTATGTGTTTATATTGTCTTCCCTACTAGAATGTAAACTTCTTTTTTAAAGTTAATTTATTTATTTTTAGTTTCCAACATTCACTTCCATAAGTTTTAAATCTCACCCCCCTCCCTCCCCTCTCCCTTCCCAAGATGGCCTGCGATCTGATATAGCCTCTACATGTACTAGGATGTAAACGGATTGCTTCACTATCGTCTTTGTGTTCCTAGTGCCTAGTACCGTGCCTGTTGTTCAGTCATGTCCAACTCTTCATGACCCCATTTTGGGCTTTCTTGGCAAAGACACTGGAGTGGTTTGCCATTTCCTTTTACAGCTCATTTTATAGATGAGAAAACTGAGGCAACTAGGGTTAAGTGACTTGCCCAGGGCCACACAGATAATAAATGTCTGAAACTGAATTTGAATTCCAGTCTTCTTGACTCCTGCTATCTCTACCTAGTTGCCCCCTAGCACTTAGTAGGTAATTTTAAAATGTTTGCTAATTGGTGGATTGAGGCTCATGTCAAGAATTTGCCCAGAGTCACACAGATATAGGAGAGGGTGACAAAGTTGTAACACTGTTTTGTACCCATTTCCCAGGGTAATTGTGAGTCCAGATGAGATGAGGGCTTTGTGCCTTTCAGGTGCTATATAAATGTCTGTCATCATCAGCATTGCTAGACCTCATAGCCTTCCTCATGCTCTCATGGACCTTTCTCTACTTCCCCAGAGATTGGGCAGCTACATAGGCCTCATTCCTATTTTTTCCCAGACTGAGAAACTGAGAACTGTGGGTCAACCAAGAGAAAATGTGCCCCTCCACCAACCACGTCCTTCTAAAACAAGTGTGGATGGCAGATTGCTGAACCTTGAACCCAAACATCCTTCTTCCCACCTGGCCTACAGCCCTGGGGAGAATTTGCTGTCTTTGAGACCGTCCCTCAGTTAATCTGCCCATGTGCGGCCTGCTGGAAGGGTAATTTCTCAGTCCATTTATCCCTGAGACAAGAAAACAGCCATTCCTTTCTCCCCCCTACACCATTCCCTGTCCCCTCCTTTCCCTTCTTCCTCACCCTCTTCCCATGCTCATTCCCAAATAGAAGCAGCCTGGCCAATGGCCACTGAAATCCCAATTACCAACAGTCCGGCGCATCCATTCATTTTCCCTTTACTGACATTTTGAATGGCCAGATGCCAGGGCCCAGCTGGCCATTCATTTTAGGGGCAGTTGGTCCTCATTAACCCAACAGAGCCTGGATAGCATCAAGGCACAGTGAGCTTCCAGATGGAGAGGCTCTGTAATTAGCAAAACGGAGACGAGATTGGGTGTTATTTTTTTTCAGCTGTCAGGTTGGGAGACAGTGTGGCACAGTGGAACACGAACAGAGATTGAAATCACAGGATGTGAACTCAAATCTTAGGTCTTATTCAAGCTAGCTATGTGACCTTGAGCAAGTCACTTCTCTCTGGGACTCAGTTTCCTCCTCTTTAAAAGGAGGGGGTTGTACCAAATGACCTCTGAGGTTTTGCCCAGCCCCAAATCTAGGAGC